>NW_018405816.1:10735-42686 GCF_002113885.1 Mizuhopecten yessoensis
AGATTGTGGCTATAAAACTCTCACACAACACGTGTGTACAGTTAAAGGGATATTGAGGTTTTACAATGTAACATGTGTATTAATTGACACGTCTGTTTGTCAGACCGTATAAATTAGATTCTATCAGATTGATAGGGAACCCCAAGGGAAGGAAGAGTTTGTATTTTGTGGAATGAAAAATCGGAGACGAATTTCATTAACTGTATCCATGTCCACAAATTTAGTTTTCCTAATAAGGTAGAAAACCTCCTCATTCTGCCCTGAGAATCCTACATCTTATAGAAACTCCAGTATGTTTACAAAATATCATTTATGTAAGTCATAAAGGAGCAACATTTTACTCCTAAAATAACCAGAACATTCCAGCAATGAGGAAATGTGAAAGTATGTTCAAACATGCTCATTGCATAATGAAAGGTTTGTACTCCTTGATGCCTAGAACTTCGTAATTATATTAATGTATGTCTATACTTTTAAAACTTTATCTAATATAACATAATTTATTCACCATTAGGAATTTTATGTCTATGTACTTGCGTACCACGGTTTGTTTGCTATGTCACGTTAAAGTTATGTAAAATATTTTTAAGAAAATACGACGTATGTGTACTTCTGTCTTAGAGAACTGGTTAAAGTACGGTCAGGTATCATACATGTTCATTACATTATACATTCAGCATTACGGATCCCTGCCGCGCGGTACTGTAGTTTGTATTCGTATTTAGATAGTAGTTGTAACACAGTTGGACCAGGACAAGTTCGTTGATCAGGTAGCTCAGTCGGTTAGAGCGATAGTACAACAATCTCAAGTTCTGGGTTCGAATCCCGAGCTGGCACCGCTAAAATTTTAGAACACTATTTTCGAACAGATTTTGTTTATTTCATCTTTATTATTTTTCATAAAAGTTCCGCAAGGAAAATGATTTATCGAAGCAATAGTCATGACAGAAAAAAACCAGTTTCCAATACTTAGTCACAGATTAAAGCTTAATGTCATGTGCTCAAATATCCTTGAAGTTTCGTAATTGTACCGACTGATGATCTACTGTTTAGTTACATCTTTACTATATTGTGTAAGATTGTATGTACATGTTAAGTTAATGATGTCATGTCATGACAGGCTCTTGGTACACTCTAATTCTCGTCATAGTGTAAAACTGTCTAAAAATAACAATCATTTGAAATCTGACAAACTCTTGCTGAAGTTCAAGTCTTCAAACATTCTTTAATTCTTTATAAAGTAATTGATATCACACCTGATGGATCAGAACAAAGTTAATAGTCAGATATGCTTTAAAGATTGCGGTGTGTTTATAATCATTTTTAATGCTACATTAACACCGTTTTACCTGGGTTGTTTTTCGATAAAGAGGTCAATATGTCGTTATTAACAACTTATTGGGCTTAATTGTCTAAAACATTTAAATATAGACAAGCTATGTTTTGACAGGCGGCTGTCGGCTATCGTATACAAGGTTACAGGTAGTAAGATGTGGCAATAATCTAGAACTAATTTACAAAGTGACATGTGTATTAAACCTTCTCAACTTATATAGGAATAAGTGATACGTGGATAGTTAAATGACATTCTGTCATTAGTAGCTTGGCCAGTAAATACGTCCTACCTAAGTGATACCTTTACTTGTACGTGTGTGACATCCTATATATACACCGTTAATAAAGCAGGATATTCACCTGTCACCTCAGGGCTTTTTACCTGGTCTACTAAGATGGGGGTCACGAGGTCAGTGTCTCATGCCTTCTCAAGTGGTTGACTGTGCCCACAGATGCCGTCAGCATGCACCTATCAGCGGTGTACAGATCATGTGCTCTCCAATAAACATGTAATTTATACTTGTACAGTCGATGGCAGATCCTTGGGGTAGATGAGCGTGGAGGGCATATTTTTATCTAAATTGTATTGATTAATATATATATGCTAATTGTATTGATTGCATAAATTCTATATATCTTTGTACTGTAAAGCGCTTTAGAGTGGCTTATTCTAGCTATTTGGGCGCTATATCAAATGTTGTGCATTGTTATTTATTATTATTATCTTACTTTAACGCAAAAGTGGTTGAAATTAATATATGTAAACACGATGAAGGTTGGAATAAATGTGTCAACACAATGAAGGTTGAAATTAATGTGCCAACACAATGAAGGCTAGCATTATTGTGTCCCTACATTGAAAGTTTAACTTAATGTGTCGACACTATGACGGTTTAACTTAATGTGTCGACACAATGAAGGTTTAACTTAATGTGTCGACACAATGAAGGTTTAAGTTAATGTGTCGACACAATGAAGGTTAAACTTAATGTATCGACAAAATGAAGGTTAAACTTAATGTATCGACACAATGAAGGTTAAACTTAATGTGTCGACACAATGAAGGTTTAACCTAATGTGTCGACACAATGAAGGTTTAACCTAATGTGTCGACACAATGAAGGTTTAACTTACTGTGTCGACACAATGAAGGTTTAACCTAATGTGTCGACACAATGAAGGTTTAACCTAATGTGTCGACACAATGAAGGTTTAACTTACTGTGTCGACACAATGAAGGTTTAACCTAATGTGTCGACACAATGAAGGTTTAACCTAATGTGTCGACACAATGAAGGGTTAACTTAATGTGTCGACACAATGAAGGTTTAACTTAATGTGTCGACACTCTGACGGTTTAACTTAATGTGTCGACACTATGAAGGTTAAACTTAATGTGTCGACGCTATGAAGGTTAAATTGGTTGTGGTTTTTTTTTATTATTTTTTCTTTTTTTTACAAGACAAAACATATATGACATTGTTCATAAGTACATGATTGTTCATACATATTAAACAAAGATCATCATCATCATCTGACATCATCATCATCAGACATCATCATCATCATATAAGAGAATATTATTAACACTATCATCATTTCATCTGACATCATCATCTGCTATCATCATCACAATCATCATCATCCTGACATAATTCTTAACATCCTCATCCTCATCACCATCATCTGACATCATCATCAGATATCATCATCATCATATAAGATATTATTCTTAATATCATCATCTGACATCATATGACATCATCAACATTATCATCTTCATAATCATCTTATATTATTCTTAACATTATCATCTAACATCCTCATCATCATCATCATAATTGTCTTACATCATCCTCATCATCATCAGCCATCATTATCATATCTCATCATTTTTATCTGATATCATAAACAGATATTAAAAAATTGCCAATGTCATGTACATACATAAAGACATACACTGAGACACTGATGCAAAAACAGTATATATAAACCTATGACATCAAATACACAAGAGCAAAACCAAATAAACTGAAACAGAAAAAAAAGAGAAAAAACCACAAAACATTACAGGGGATGGGGGCACTCCTAGGTCATTATATTTTAACTTAAGCCTGGCGAATTAAAACGTATGAAATATTTGATGATTATTATTACAGTGAGGAGACGATAAAGTACAATGGATGTATATATGTATAGAACAAACATGTGATATATATAGATATATAGTCATATTATAACTGCATCCAGTTATCTATTTGATTGTTTAACTCATCCTTATTTATTAATTTACCTGTTAAGACACAAGGATCTTTTGTGCTTTTAATTAAAATTTTATATGGTTTTTGAGACTAGTCAGATTAAGGTCTAGGCATTTAGTTTTATATATGTATTGTTTTATAAGTAGTATTATGATGTTTTCTATATAAAACTTCGTATGGTTATATGCATGTTTACCAAAAAGGAATTCTTGTTTTTCAAATCTTAGTGTAAGGTTTTTAGTTATAATACTTGTTTTCAGCTCGTCGATTAGCCTATCAACTTTTTCGCAATCCCATAGCACATGAACTATTGTTTCAGGGTGAATTTTACAGAAAGTGCAAAGGTTATTGTGTGATTTGCCAATTTTGAATAAAAATGTGTTTGTAGTGAGAATTCTGTGGTTTATTCTGTACTGTAGCCACTGTAGTTTGGAGTTGGTGGTTGTTTTAAAAGGACATTCATATATTTTTTTCCGTGTTTCTTCATCTATATTATCATCTAATATCCATTTTCTTTGAGCAGTAGGTTTAACATTATTTTTAATTAATATTAAATATATGTCTTGTGCTCCTTTACTATTTTTAAGTATTAACTTAAGATTGATAGGTATATTTGGAAAAATAACTGTTTTTTCTGAAGTAAAAATGTGATGATTTTCTCTTATAAAATGATGCACAGCATTCTTTAGGCCTTGGTATGTCAAAAAATTAGTATTTATGTTATATTTTTCTTGAAATTCTTCAAAGTGGTAGAGTGATCCATCCTGTTTAATAATGTTATATACAAATTGTACTCCCTTTTTAAACCATGAATTTTTGAATGTAAATTTTCTGTCAATTTTAATTTCACTATTGAACCACAGAGGGTTTTCACGTATATTTGTATTGTATATATTGCTAGAGATAATAGTATTGTACCATGCTTCTAAGACATCTTTCCAAAAGAGGTTACTACAACGTTTAGATTCTTCTTTCAATTTTTCAAGCCCACAGTTAGCTAATGCTTCTTTATCAAAATAAGTTTCTAAGATAAGAGCCCAATTTCCTTCTTCTTTATATACCCGTCTTATCCATGTTGCTTTAAGAGCTGTTATAAAAGATTTTAAATGTATAATTTTCAGACCACCTTCTTCATAACTTTCAATTATCACATCTCTCTTTATTTTATCTGGTTTACCATTCCACAAAAATTCATACAGTATATACTATTATTTTTTCTTATATATGTTTCATCAGGATTTGGTAGTGCTATAAATAAATGGTTAATCTGTGATATAAGTAGTGTTTTGATAACTGATATTTTACCTATTGGTGTAAGTACTCGTCTATTCCATGATGATATAAGAGATTTTAGTTTTATAAGTGTTTTTTTTATCAAAATTTAGTTTTGTAATTCTGTGTAAGTCAACATCATAGTCTATCCCTAGCAAATTGAACGTTGTACTTCCCCATTGTAAATTACAATCTGTTGTGTAAGTGTTTCCACTTTATTTTTTGCTGCCAATCCACACTACCTGGGTCTTGGAGAAATTCAATCTGCAAATTGTGATAAAAGAATTTCATTATCCCGTACAAATATCCCCCCTTAATGTTATTGTTATTTCTTAAAAGTATCGATAAAATTTCTGCACATAAAATAAAAATACAAGAAGATACAGGATCTCCTTGACGACAGCCACGTTCTATGCTGAAAAAAATGTGATAAGTTTCCCCCTATGTTTACTGCTGAGTGAATATTTTGTTGAAACAGTTTTGTCCTTGGGCCAAATTTGAAATATTTTAGGGTTTTTGCTATAAAGTTCCAAGAAACAGAATCGAAGGCTTTTTCAAAATCAATGAAAAGTATAAGTCCAGGAATATCATAGTCTCCTGTATATTGCATAACATCATATATCAAACGAGTATTTCCCCCTATGTATCTACCAGGAATAAAGCCAGTTTGGTTATTACTTATCAATTTGGTTATTATTGTTTTTAATCGTTCAGCTATTGCACCAGATGCCATTTTATAAACAGTATTTAGAAGGGTAATTGGTTTCCAGGTTTTTTTAATTTGTTACGAGGTTTATCTCCTTTTGGGATGCAAGTAATAATTCCTTGTTTCTGTGTTTCTGATAGTTCAGATATAGTATAACCATAATTTATTGATCTAAGAATAAAATGCCCTAACTGTCTCCAAAATACTTTAAAAAATTCAACAGTGAAACCATCTGAACCAGGACATTTATTATTTTTCATTTTTTAAGGGTTTTTGCTAATTCAATAATAGTAATTGGACCTTCTAAACTTACTGATCCAAGGGGGGATAACTTTGGCACAACATATGTTCTTAAAAGTTCATTGAGATCAACATCCTGAAGTAACTGATTTTTCATATATAAGTTTTCATAGTAGTTTTTAGTTTCCTTTAAAATTTCTGTTTGATCTAAAATTACAGTCCCATCTTCTTAAGTATACTAGGAATTATCTTACTAGTAAAGTTACGTGATTCTAGCCAACAGAAGTATTTTGTTGGGTTTTCACCTTCACTTATCCACTTGGCCCTTGACCGTATCATATTACTGAGATCCTTTTCTCTTTCATTAGATATTTTTTTTTCACATAGCTAGAGTATGAAAGGTTTTACCCCTTATTTCCATCATGAGAGTTTCCAAGAATAATTGATCATTTACAGTAAAGGTTATTTCATTTAAAGGAATTGCATTTAAATTATTTATGTTGTATACTGGTAAATAGTATTGTTGTTTTATAGTGTCTATAGTAGATTTGATGAGAGTTAAATATTCTAAATCCAACAATAAAGAGTTATTAAATTTCCATAACCCCCTACCATTTTCAAAGTTGTGAAAAGCTAAGTGTGTGACAGAAATAGAGTGATCAGATCGGTAACCTGGTTCAATTACAGGAGATGTTAGACTTGGTAGTAAACTGTCAGATATTGATATGTAGTCTAACCGTGCTTGTTTCAGAGGAGTTTTCTTACGCCATGTATATCTTTTAGTATTGGTGTTAAGTTCTCTGAAAGTATCTATAATTTCAAACTCATCTTTGGAAGGTTAAACTTAATGTGTCGACACAATGAAGTTTAAACTTAATGTGTCGACATTATGAAGGTTAATATCAATATGTTGACACAATGAAGGTTAAAATCAACGTGTTAACACAAAGCAGGTTAAAATTAATGTGTCGACACAATTAAGGTTAAAATTAATGTGTTGACATTATGAAGGTTAAACTTAATGTGTCGGAACAATGAAGGTTAAAATTAATGTGTCGACACAATGAAGGTTAAAATGAATGTGTCGACACGTTGAAGGTTAAATTAATATGTAAACACAATGAAGCTAAAATTTATATGGAGATTGAAAGTTATGTCTTAAGTCAATGGTTTGGGAAATCTATGTCTTAACGCAATTGAGAAATACAATTATATTGACATTGTTATAAATACAATGCAGGTGAAACTTGTATGTAAACACAACAAAGGTTTATCTTATGTTTAAACGCCACGGAAATTGATATTAATATCTTAACGTATTAGAGATTGAAATTGCTATATTAACCGTCAATGGAGGTTTACAATTTTATATCTTACATAGTGGAGTTTGAGCAAATCTTGGAATGTCTCTGTGGTAAACAATGAGCTTAAAAGATTAGATGAAGATTCGACATTTGACATACATATTAAGCAATTATACCCATGACAAGTAAATACATACACTTTTTGTTAAGTGTTTACATTTCAGATTAAATCAGTCATAATTGAAGAATGTACACTATGTAAGTTGTGTATAAGTAAATATGTTATTTACATGTCGTAACTTAGCCCACCAGGTGTTTACAACCTCCCCCTCCTTCAGACCCTCATTATATATCACCGCTCTACGCTGGACCACTTGAGGGGGTGACCTGGAGCCGACAACACACGTAGTATTACATACGATTTCTATAACACTATAAATACGTGATACGTCAGCGCTATATCTAGAAAAAAAACACGGGTCGATATAGCATTTATCTTTATCTATTAATAGTTCTTTTACAATTTGATTGTTTTCAATGCTTATCTAATTCTAATTTTAAATCCTACCATATAAACAAAATTCCAACAGCGCACTATAACTCAAATTGAAACCACATATCTGCCATAATCTGACGAGTTATTTGTAGTACGCAAACTCTTGACCTTGACTATCATAAGGTCAAACCAAAATAGGCGAACACATTATATTTCCCGTATCTGGCAATTAACTGTTAGAGAAGTCCCAGTTCCCCTGAACGTTTCTTTCTACAAAGGATTACACAATATTGTGAAAGAAAATTGGCGAATAGGTTTTCTCACGAGAAGAAAGTTGGTGTGGGTATTTACAACTTCTGTTGTGGGTATTTGCAACTTCCGGTGACATCAACCATTAGCCTCGACTAGGGAAATTTTCACTACAAAAATATACCAATCATAATAATATAAATATATTGTTTACCTAATATCAAAACAACTGATTACGTGCTACTAAACACGTAAACAATATAGGCCTTCCTGGTGTATTATCAGAGCGTTATCCACAGTAATAATACAATGTATTGAAGTAGATCTGCCAGATGATCAACAAGATAAATATTGAAATTGATATAGAGCATTTATATCGCGTCCTTTATCATTTTCAAGAGACTTTACACTTCATGTGTATTAATCGTTCTAGAATTACAACATACAAACGGCACATAACTCTACACTATAGAATTTAGCAAGCACATTGTTGTTTTGCGTATGACTGAGGAGACATGTTTTCCATATATGATTAATACTGTTACATTGAGTACAAAATCAACGCTACCTTGATCATAAACACACCATATTGAGATTCAGTGATATTTAAAACAAAAACAAAACAAAACTGAGAACTGAGAACAAAAATATAGTAAGTTGGCATCTTACCTAAACAGACTACCAAGGGGGTCTATATTTTATACTTCTTATAGACTTGTCACATGCAACATCTATCTACAGAATTATATCCATTTCATTTGCGAACCATTACTATAATGTTGGAACTTGTTAAATAAAGAGAGTGAACAATCTCAGGAACAACTTTAAGGCGGGGAAATATATTGATAAGTCTTACAATTGTGGACATTTTAACCGTGTCCGATAAATAAACCCCACTTTAGACAGTCATATATATATACAAAACTCAGTTGATCTTTAGAGATATAGATGTGGAAATAATAATTCCGGGAACATCGACAAACCAAGGTGGTTTCCGATCGGAAGGTCCCCAATTATGACACCAGGATCAATCGCCTGAAAAAGGTGGAATATACACAGTGAAAACAATTATGTAATATCAAAACTGAAAAAGGTGGAATATACACAGTGAAAACAATTATGTAATAACAAAACTGAAAAAGGTGAAATATACACAGTGAAAACAATGATGTAATATCAAAACTGAAAAAGGTGGAATATACACAGTGAAAACAATTATGTAATATCAAAACTGAAAAAGGTGGAATATACACAGTGAAAACAATTATGCAATAACAATTATGTAATATCAATTATGTAATAATGTTATGCAATAACAATTATGTAATATCAATTATGTAATAACAATTAACATCTACTAGGTATTTCCTGGAAGTAAAATTTAAAAGAACATGTTCATTGTAAAATACAATTTTATTACAATACTCTAATAAGTATCATAGTAAATTGTAATCCGATTTAAATAAGCTTGGCAGATAGAAATAGCATAAAGGAGAATAGCATGAATCAGTTTCCGGAAACCATCGTTTATTATCGGACTATGGAAGTCATGTGCAGACTCTCAATATGACAAATTGTCACCTACAGTTACACGGTCTAGTTAGTGTTGTATAACGCACAAATGTAATGTCTAAATACAAGTGTACCATACTAATCAATTATCATTATCTCCCAAAATAAATATTGAAATAAGAATTTCCCACAAAAATGATCGAAAATAAGAATTACCAACAAAACCTATTGTTAATAAATATAACACACACAAAAATATTCAAAATAAAGTCTTACCCACAACACTTATTGAAAAGGTTTATTACAAACAAACAAAATATTGAAAAGAAGTATAACCCGTCAAAAATGACTGAAAAATGTATAACTCAAAACAAATGTTCAATAAAAATTTCTCACAACATTTTTTTTTTTATGTTTTAAGCATAGAAATTCAATGTTAGACAGCCATCGTAAAACGTGTGCATTTTGAACGCACATGTTGTATAATGTACTTCACTCTACATACTGTTATTTAATCCGGAAATCGGCTGATAGTTTCACGGTAAACAATCATTTCCATTAATTGTCATCTTATACAGAAACGACTTCATCAGAAAACTGCCGCACGCCCTTTTCTATAAATACTTTATGATTCTAAGGAATTTGTCACGCGCCACTGATGCAATGTAACAACTATTTCCGGATCTTTGTTACGAGTGTTCCTGTATGGCATCATCAACTTTTACGAAAACGTTCTTGAATATTTTCCGATAACGTCATCATTCACCGACCTCGTTTTAAAAGGTACCCTTTTAGACACATGCCTTGTCCAATTACAGGTGTGTTATATATATATACGGACGCCGATGTATTATCTACACCCTATAAATAGACCTCAACACATTTAACGCAATCTCCACGTACTTCTCCTGTCATCTCCAACTATGGTCAGACACAGGAAGTTGACATTACGGATAAAAATGCATGACCTTTTTACGAGCTTTCCTGAGACTACGTGACGTCACTGTGCTGTCAATTGAAATGCAAAGCTTTTAATGAAATTCACTTTGATTTCATAAACATCCGGGAAGAATGTTTATAGTGTCGTAGCCCAGAAACGCTAAAAATGACAGATATCACCAGGGTTTCTAGGTTATCTGAGACGTTTATCAGAAAGACACAGTAATCATATGTACATCATAAGACGAAAACAAGCCAAACCTTTGTCTTTTATCTTCTCAGCACACATGCCATTGTGATCAATATTTGTGTTACTGAAGTATTTAACTTTGTGCTTCTGTATCATGGATCCTTACCGACATAAATAAATATATTTACTTGTTAAAACATGGACGGATTTACTGGAACCTCACGAGAGTGGATTTCTCCCCAACCGTGCACTGTACACCACTTATCTTATTATGTGTGAACGCAGTGATATGTTAAAATCGCAGAATCACTTACCGAGAAAACAACACCACCGCGAAAAATTGCCGTGTGTTCAGTAGTTTTAGGAGCGGTCCAGAGGACAGGTTCGCGATGTTTCCGGAACTACTCGTTTCCCTAGGTAAACTTAATTAAACAGTTCTAACTCGTTGCGTACAGCCTGGCGAAGAAGATACGGCACTCAATAGATGTGGAAAGGAGTTCGAATCTGACAGGAAAACTTTTTACAGTTTAAAAGAGAGAAAAGGAGAGAGACAAGGGAGATAATGGCAACACCTATACTATGTTCTAACTACCGCACGGCAACACACAAAGGTGTGTCAAATATTTCAAGGCAACGATCAGATAAACATGTTTATGCTAAACCTATCAAGGCGCCACTCGTATGTGCTAAACCTCTCATGGCAACACCACAATGTGTGCTAAACCTCTCATGACAACACCACAATGTGTGCTAAACAACTCATGGCAACACCACAATGTGTGCTAAATATTTCACAGCAGCAATCGGTTAGGTGTTAAACCTGACAAGACAATACTTCAGTATGTGATTTCTGAGGACATCACTCTAAAACATTTGCTAGACGTTTCGAATCAACCCTAAAATGAACGATGAAGATAACAATACGAATGTACGACAACATCTATAACATGTTATACCTTTCAAGGGTAAAATTTGCTAATTTCACAACGCAAAAATCAAAGCGTGCTCACAGCAATAGCCAAAAGTGCATTAAAATCATCAAGGATGCACTCAAATTCTTTTTAAAATTTCTCATTGTTCACTTATAGCAAATAGCTTAAAAGATTTGCAAACACCAAATATAGAGCGTTGCATGTCTATAGAATTCCCACAAAATCACGTTCTCAATTAGAATATGCTATATATACTTATCCAGTATTAATAATTCTAGTGCAGGAAAAATACTTAAACATGGAATATGATTAACAGTAGTATGAAAATAAAGGACACGGCATCGCTTTAGTGGTTGACAGTAGTTTCTGAGTGATGTAATTTTGCTACATGAGACATGCCTTTTTTATAGGAAAATTATATAAATCTAAACAAAACAGGATTCAGATAAAAAGCATGTAAGGTACATGTAATTGATGCCCTTTTATACAAACATTTAACGACCTATTTTTAATACAGTCCGAATACGTAATTTCCGTTTGACTCACATACGCTTGTTACCGTGTTAGAGACACCGCGATACCGTCCCTCATAGGACATACGCCTAGCCTTTATACCGTTTACAGAAGCAAAAAGAAAAAGATACATCTGATATCATAACAATCATGTACAATAATGGTCCCTTGATTAAAAGCTTTTTACAATCTCATCACATAAATATCGTAAATCCTGTTTGAGCCAGTTATATACCTTAACATGGAGTGATAAGTTAGGCGACCAGAACGTCGTTTGTTCACCAATATTAGAGGTATTATTTACTGCAGGTGGAAAGAAGTAAAGCGCCATCTTCATTCTTTGTTTTCGGCTAATGATGAATTCATTCTTGAAATGTGCTAAACAAACTTGATATAGTGGTCTTGGCATTCCTAGGGGTGACTGATGTAGGCTGAGAGAGATGTCGGCACGATGTAGGGCCTACACTAAAATATGGCGAAGTCGGACCAGGATGGATTGTTGCTCTTTCACTTGCCAGGCGAAGCGGGTCGATGGGCATCGTTTATGCTTATCGACCAATTAAGAACATGGCGATTCTAATCGATGTTAGCTTCAATGTGCAGATAGCCTGCTACATTCGTTAAGCCGCAACAGGATACACGATCTATGAGTTTTCATTAAGAGACAACATTTCATTCCCCAAAGTCTAGTCACTACTGTAAACGGCATTTTTCCGCCTTAAAAAAACAACATTGTCTTGTCTTGAATTCGATCATGTTACTTACCGGTACAGCTAACTAAAAAGAATATATTTTTGTCTCGATTTGAATTCGCTTTCTCATTCAATGTCAATTTGTGCGAAAAATATCATATCTTCTTTATCTTTTCTCTACGTTTCCCGTAGCTCTGGGGCTCCCAAGTCACATCCAAGTGCGCTCTGAATTCCTGCATGTAGCTCGTGTCTTTTGAGTTTCCCTTTCACCTCAAAGTCCGTTCTTCAAGTCGGCTGTGATACAAAAGCTCCCTCGGGGGATATAGCCCTAATTTATTATTCCCTTGTCCCTGTCAGCCATTGTGTTTCCCACATTGCTGTCCCCGTCATAAACCCTTATCCATTGTGGTATGTATTTTGTTCTTGTTGCATATCTTGGTTTCAACCTGTTACTTCCAGTTCACATCACACAAACATGCCAGTATGATAATTGTACCACAATAAGATATAAAGGAGTTTAAATCAATTCGTCCATCCATGCTGTACAGATATATTTCCATGAATGGGACCACATGCCATTCCCCATCAGGATGTTGTGGATATAGTCGTTAGTGGCGATCCTGTCGTGCAGCATCCGGTCTACGGACATCAGAATTAGTCCTCGGTGGTGGTCTAAATGTCGTACAGCGTATTAGCCTTTAAAGGCACAAACTGGGGCTAAGGTAATGTTGGAGACGTGCATTGGTATCCGACGTAGCATCTTTCTAGAAGTTAGCTCAACGAAGTCGCAGCTTGACCAGATAGGTTAATCGGTTTAGCTTGTAAGACAATATCCTAAAGAGCAATTCGGCGCCATAAACTGGACAACAATCAACACTCTACGAACACATTACAATGCCTAGATCTCATATCAATTAATTCTAAAATGGGTTTATTGGTGAAAAGAATATTTACAGTGCAAAACGTAAACATTGGCGTGAATTAGCATATGGATAACTAAGATCGCCATGGCAATATTTATAATAGTTTTCACAATGTTTTCATTTGAGCAAAGTTTATGGTATAAAAAGAAGGCTAAAGCAATCTTCTCCGAATTTCAAACTCGTTTATGTACGTACAGCAACACTGCGGAAGGATTTCAGGACCCGGAGATACGACTGAATGAGGGGTAAATGTCCATCGCTGATTTACCGAGTGCCTATTGTCGGTGTCTGTAGACAGAAAACATAGCCAAGTGTATGTGAACATTTCCAGCCACTTTGTAACAGTCTATACATACATATCCGCACAACAACAACGGACGACCAGCATCAAAATATGCCTTCTACTTCATTCAAGAAATATTAATACTTCCCACATGTTGGTATTTCCTCCTCCCCCTCCTCCATCCCCCGCCGTCTCGTCTTATCGCTGATGATCAGAGTAACACGGCGGTACAATGACTAAGTAAAGCTTTGCTCCAAATCTTGTTAGACCAAAACCGTACCAATTAATAAAACCTGTCTTTTTTGTTTATCTTTTTTTTCTTTTAGAAGATTACACATTTCAATTGCTTGAGCATCAGGTACAAAGCTTTTGAATTCTGTAATCATAAATTGTTAATTAATTCTCGAGTGATGTAATATCTCCTTTAGTCTTATTTGCAAAATCTGGAAATGCAAGATGTGGCCAATTTCTGTGTGGTTGCTGTCAAGGCCTAAGGCTTTTTTATGTAAATACTTCCGACGTCCGTCTCACGCGAGTCAATGTAACGGCTATCAAACACCCAAAACAAGAACATCTGACGTCGTCGTTATGGGGTGTTGGCACCGACAAAACTTAAACTGTCATTCAAACCTATCTGTGTAGACTAGCGTGTGGGTCCGGACCTCGGAGAGGGTACATCAGGGTGTGGGTCCGGACCTCGGAGAGGATACAGCAGCGTGTGGGTCCGGGCCTCGGAGAGGACCATCGCGTGTGGGCGGACCTCGGAGAGGATACAGCAGCGTGTGGGTCCGGACCTCGGAGAGGATACAGCAGCGTGTGGGTCCGGACCTCGGCGAGGATACAGCAGCGTGCGGGTCCGGACCTCGGAGAGGATACAGCAGCGTGCGGGCCCGGATCTCGAAGAGGATACAGCAGCGTGTGGGTCCGGACCTCGGAGAGGATACAGCAGCGTATGGGTCACGACCTCGGAGAGGATACAGCAGCGTGCGTACCCGGACCTCGGAGAGGATACAGCAGCGTGCGGGCCCGGACCTAGGAGAGGATACAGCAGCGTGTGGGTCCGGACCTCGGAGAGGATACAGCAGCGTGCGTGCCCGGACCTCGGAGACGATACAGCAGCGTGTGGGTCCGGACCTCGGAGAGGATACAGCAGCGTGCGGGCCCGGACCTCGGAGAGGATACAGCAACGTGCGGGCCCGGACCTCGGAGAGTATATATCAGGGTGTGGGTCCAGACCTCGGAGAGGATACAGCAGCGTGCGGGTCCGGACCTCGGAGAGGATACAGCAGGGTGAAGTTAAATCTGTATAGAAGGGCCATGTTACTTTCGGTTTTTTTAGGATATTTTGGAGAGTGATCTATCCATTTAGGTAGCCTGCGGTAACTTACTTTCCATTCAGTTAGAT
Organism: Mizuhopecten yessoensis; assembly: GCF_002113885.1. Classification (NCBI taxonomy): domain Eukaryota; kingdom Metazoa; phylum Mollusca; class Bivalvia; order Pectinida; family Pectinidae; genus Mizuhopecten; species Mizuhopecten yessoensis. The sequence continues at coordinate 25,988 of NW_018405816.1, forward strand.
CATAACACCATTGTACTGTTTAATAACATTGATCTTTAAAAGGCAGGTAAAACTCATATAAACCTCATACCGTAAAACTATATGCACTTAATCCTAACACTGACTCATGCCTCATACCGTCAAACTATATACACTTAATCCTAACACTGACTCAAGCCTCATACCGTCAAACTATATACACTTAATCTTAACACTGACTCACGCCTCATACCGTCAAACTATATAACTTAATCTTAACACTGACTCAAACCACATACCGTCAAACTATATACACTTAATCTCAACACTGACTCAAGCCTCATACCGACAAACTATATACATTTAATCTTAACACTGCCTCATCCTCATACCGTCAAACTATATACACTTAATCTTAACACTGACTTAAGCGTCATACCGTCAAACTATATACACCTAATCCTAACACTGACTCAAGCCTCATACTGTCAAACTATATACACTTAATCTCAACACTGACTCAAGCCTCATACCGTCAACCTATATACACTTAAATTTAACACTGACTCAAGCCTCATACCGTCAAACTATATACATTTAATCTTAACACTGACTCATCCTCATACCGTCAAACTATATACACTTAATCTTAACACTGACTCAAGCTTCATACCGTCAAACTATATGCACTTAATCTTAACACTGACTCAAGCCTCATACCGTCAAACTATATACACTTAATCTCAACACTGACTCAAGCCTCATACCGTCAAACTATATACACTTAATCTTAATAAAGATGGGAACATATCTATAAACCTCGCCCGAACTTATTTTTTTGTGTCTTGAAATGTATCTAATAATTACAATCTGTATTTAGATTGGACGATATTGGTATAATCTTGTGTAACTGTTTGAAAGACCTACTCAGCAAACTGATTCACTGACGTTTAACGCTAATCATCCCCGTCAGCAGTTCTCGTTTTAGCTTATTTTTTTCTCTGTTGTCAGAGCTACAAATGTATTGGAGACCTCCATATTTCCTTTCTATTTTATTTTAATAATGCAGTGCGTTTTCCTAGTGTGTATAGCATGTCGTCGGACAATACGTTATCGCACCATTACAAGTTGTTTACGTATTGATAAGTGAACATTGTTAGTGTCTACTCCCAACCCCAATGTTATAATAGAGCATGTTTAAAATACAACAATGGCCTCAGACACGCGACCAATAAAGTCACAACGAAGTGTATTGTTGCTTGATGTGACTTGGCTAAGATTATAACCAGCCATACTGACTTGTAACCAAAACCGGTTTCGTTCCATTGCTCCCGGTAGACGGCGTCGTCAAGGAATTTTATAAAACAAAACATACGAAGCAATGTGATGAGATTGGTCTAATCGACCCCTTAACTTTTATATGATCCCTTACACTTTAAATGCTGTAATGAACCGAAGCGGATTTCTGACTGTGGCATACTAAATTCAAGATATTTTCCAGTATTCTTCCTGTCACGGGAAGAATCTAAAACGCTTATGTGATATTTTATAAGAAATTTTATATCTTTCTTATAATAATAAGCTTTATGAACATCAGCTGAATTTATCTCACATGCTTATACACTAACACGTGCATGCATACATATGAACGAACTTTTAGATACGAGTGAACACAAGAAAAATACTTGCTGACATAGATCTATTTTTTCAGAGTGGTGATATTCCATTTGTATGTTATTGGTATAAATTCGTGCTAGCGCAGAATATGCTTTATTAGAATGTGGAAAAGATAAACCTGCAAATGTAATTCAATTACAAGAACGAGCTGAAATGTTGATCCAGAGGTTGATGTATGAGGCATCGCATGTTCAAAAGGACTGCTTTGGCTTATCAGCTGTCGTGCTAGAACGCGCCACGACTCGACTCCTCTCAAATTACAGTAACCGATATACCAACGTCCTGAGTGTCATATATACCCAATTCAACAATACACATCATTTGATACAGTTGAAAAGAAAAATTTAAACATTTTTATTGTCTTAGAGCGGCTGACAAAAATTATATTGAAGTTTATATACTATTTACACGGAACAAACCCCCTCGTCAAACCGCAAACTTAAGCTGGACACCGCGGGGGATTTATCTGTATTATTTCACGGGTTTAAAAGCCCAGGATCGATTACGTCTAGCTAGAGTAGCTGGTATATAGAGTTCTAACTTTCATTTATACACAACCCACCTTCTGATGAATATATCTTGCTCATGCTTTGTTATAAATGTAGAATAAAAAATGCATGTTAAAACCGTTTTAAAACCATGTCGCTACACATTTTAGCGCCGAAGTCCTGGTAAGTGCCTGACTGCGCGCGCCATTTACAGATTTGACTGAGGAGGGGTTGGACCTCCCTGTTGTAATTAAATGTATTGAAAGCCGTAGAGGAGGGGACGTTCGAGATAAAATTTCTGCCATTCAGCAATGATGACGTAGATATTCACGACGGAGGATTTTATACCCTTTTTATTCAAGACAGCTAAAAAATAACAATGATCTGCAACGCGTGTGCTTAAAATGATGGCGCTTAGCTACCTCAGCGATACAGATGTTACAGATGAGGAATGAACTCGGGTGTGACATGCGTTATGAGGTACTGTTATACCAGAGCACTAGCTATTCGGAACTATTGTAACAGTTGATCTGTATTAACTGAAAACCTGACTTATCCAAAATACCATTACTGTGTGGAAGACCACAGAGTAGCAGTTCTATCTGAGATCTTACACCTAAACACGATATAATGACGGTAGTATAGAAAACCATAGAGGTTTGTGTTCTCGCAACAAAATAAAGACAGTGTTCACGTATGGTTGGGTCACTATAGAGTATCATCTCACTGACACGTCACAACCCGGACACAGTAGCAGAGAACATTATCTCTACCCAGCTACATTATACTGACGACGGGTAACCCAGGGCTGTCTCTACCCATCTACATTAAACTGACGACGGGTAAACTAGAGGTGTCTCTACCCAGCTACATTATACTGACGACGGGTAAACCAGAGGTGTCTCTACCCAGTTACATTATACTGACGACGGGTAACCCAGGGCTGTCTCTACCCAACTACATTAAACTGACGACGGGTAAACCAGAGGTGTCTCTACCCAGTATCATTATACTGACGACGGGTAAACCAGAGGTGTCTCTCCCCAGCTACATTATACTGACGACGGGTAACCCAGAGGTGTCTCTACCCAGCTACATTATAATGACGACGGGTAAACCAGAGGTGTCTCTACCCAGCTGCATTATACTGACGACGGGTAACCCAGGGCTGTCTCTACCCAACTACATTAAACTGACGACGGGTAAACCAGAGGTGTCTCTACCAAGCTACATTATACTGACGACGGGTAAACCAGGGCTGTCTCTACCCAGCTCCATTATACTGACGACGGGTAAACCAGAGGTGTCTCTCCCCAGCTACATTATACTGACGACGGGTAACCCAGAGGTGTCTCTACCCAGCTACATTATAATGACGACGGGTAAACCAGAGGTGTCTCTACCCAGCTGCATTATACTGACGACGGGTAACCCAGGGCTGTCTCTACCCAGCTACATTAAACTGACGACGGGTAACCCAGGGCTGTCTCTACCCAGCTACATTAAACTGACGACGGGTAACCCAGGGCTGTCTCTACCCATCTACATTAAACTGACGACGGGTAAACCAGAGGTGTCTCTACCCAGTTACATTATACTGACGACGGGTAAACCAGAGGTGTCTCTCCCCAGCTACATTATACTGACGACGGGTAACCCAGAGGTGTCTCTACCCAGCTACATTATAATGACGACGGGTAAACCAGAGGTGTCTCTACCCAGTATCATTATACTGACGACGGGTAAACCAGAGGTGTCTCTCCCCAGCTACATTATACTGACGACGGGTAACCCAGAGGTGTCTCTACCCAGCTACATTATAATGACGACGGGTAAACCAGAGGTGTCTCTACCCAGTATCATTATACTGACGACGGGTAAACCAGAGGTGTCTCTCCCCAGCTACATTATACTGACGACGGGTAACCCAGAGGTGTCTCTACCCAGCTACATTATAATGACGACGGGTAAACCAGAGGTGTCTCTACCCAGTTACATTATACTGACGACGGGGAAACCAGAGGTGTCTCTACCCAGCTACATTATATTGACGACGGGTAAACCAGAGGTGTCTCTACCCAGCTGCATTATACTGACGACGGGTAAACCAGAGGTGTCTCTACCCAGCAACATTATACTGACGACGGGTAAACCAGGGCTGTCTCTACCCAGCTCCATTATACTGACGACGGGTAAACCAGAGGTGTCTCTAGCCAGTAACATTATACTGACGACGGGTAAACCAGAGGCGTCTCTACCCAGTAACATTATACTGACGACGGGTAAACCAGAGGTGTCCAAGGAGACGCTGCCTAAAGATTGGGGTCCTAAATATTCACAGTGGGGGCAGCAGACCATTCTTGTTATATCACTGTCCTCTACGCGTACCAGAATCCTAGGGAGTTTTATAATCCGAGACGTTGACAAAGATACCGAGGACACTGACAAGGACACTGACGAGGACAATACGAACTGGGACAATAACAGACCCGTATGTTAATATTAACAAACCACAGCGGCGACAACGAGGCACACCACACACACTCCCCACAACAATAGCATTTAATGTTCTTTTGATTGAAAATAAATATTGACGCTAACTCTTCGTTCTAAAACCGTAATCTAATCTTCAGTAAATACAGAAAGATGTATATCAACCCCTAAATATGTCATCACGTTTCTTGTAAATGTTTTCGACACCGTGGAGCTGTGTTTTACCTCCTATCCTGTACTGGACGCTAAGTGCAGCCTATAAAGGGGACTGCGGTCATGCAACGTTTAAACCCTATGAACCATACGTGGATTGAAATAAGTCTCTTCGTTAAATCAACCTTGTTTTTAATTGTTTGTACTGTTATGTGTTATGTGAATAACAGAATGCTTTAGAGCGAACATATTTTCATAAAACACAACACCGGGTGAATATTTTAAAAAGTAATATATCCTTTCATAAAATGCCTATTCCTAATCATCAAGCAAGGCCGGTGGGTTTAGATGATACAGATTAGCATTAAGATCGATATGTTCTCTATTGCTCGCAAGCTGTTACGCTAGTAGTCGTGTATATTGATTTTAATATTACACATTGATAACATTGCTCTTAAATTTTCACGGCTTTTGCTGAAAAAGCAAATTTGATGATAAATGATCCATACCTGCGTTCTATACATGATAAACTGTTAACCGTGAGAACAGGTTTCTGCCACAAAGCGTGGTAGTGTAGGCTACGCACTTCAGTGAAAAATGGATGTCTTCTGATGGTGGCTTTTAATAGGACCCGATTTTAAAGTAAACTATACAAATTATCAAATAGATTGTTGAAGATGATTTTGATAATGTAAGTTATCCGGCAGTTTATTATGTGGGCTTGTATTGACGTATTGATCTCGGCTGCATGCGATGCATGTTTAAAGAGTGATATCACCTGCGTGTGTGTGTGAGTTAAACACCCAGTCTTTAACACACAATAGAGCGTCTAAACCAAGGGATGAACACTGGAATCTACATAATCCGGGGGGCCCCATTCTATCTCACGTTTTCACGTCTATAAGACCACTTTACACACTCAACGATTCAAATATTGGTAAACGAGGCATTTGCATCACCATTTAATGTCAATCTAGTAGCAACAGTTTTGTACAAACACTAAAACGTTACACTTGTACTATCATTAAAACATTACACTTGTACAAACACTAAAACGTTACACTTGTACTAACATTAAAACGTTACACTTGTACTGGCATTAAAACGGTACACTTGTACAATCACTAAAACGTTACACTTGTACTAGCATTAAAACGTTACACTTGAACTAGCATTAAAACATTACACTTGTACTAGCATTAAAACGTTACACTTGTACAAACACTAAAACGTTACACTTGAACTAGCATTAAAACATTACACTTGTACTAGCATAAAAACGTTATACTTGTACTAGCACTAAAACGTTACACTTGTACTAGCACTAAAACGTTACACTTGTACTAGCATTAAAACATTACACTTGTACAAAAACTAAAACGTTACACTTGTACTAGCATTAAAACGTCACACTTGTACAAACACTAAAACGTTGCACTTGTACTAGCATTAAAACATTACACTTCAGCTAGCATTAAAACATTACACTTGTACTAGCATTAAAACGTTACACTTGCACTAGCATTAAAACGTTACACTTGTACTAGCGCTAAAACATTACACTTGTACTAGCATTAAAACGTTACACTTGTACAAGCACTAAAACATTACACTTGTACTAGCACTAAAACGTTACACTTGTACTAGCATTAAAACGTTACACTTGTAATAACACAAAAAACGTTCTTGTACCGTCCAGGTAACGTGTATAGTTAACGTAACCAGATAACGTGTAAGTTAATGTAACCATGTAACGTGTAAGTTAATGTAACTAGGTAACGTGTATAGTTAACGTAACCAGGTAACGTGTATAGTTAACGTAACCAGGTAACGTGTAAGTTAATGTAACCAGGTAACGTGTAAGTTAATGTAACCAGGTAACGTGTATAGTTAACGTAACCAGGTAACGTGTATAGTTAACGTAACCAGGTAACGTGTACGTTAATGTAACCAGGTAACGTGTATAGTTTACAAGATTCAAGATTATTTATTCACTCCGGACACACATTTTGTGTCTAACAGGAGGTAAATCTTCAGATACATTTAATAATGGCATACCAAGTAATATGTTCTTGTTACGTAACCAGCTAGTGTTTCCAAGTTGTGACCTTTCAATATGGTGAGGTTATTGCCTTAAGATGATTAAATTGAGAGTGGGCACTGCGTCACGTATTACCTTAGCTGTATGAAACAAAACAAGTTCTGATGAGATATGTGATATGGTCAGTGAACACTGGAAATCCATTTATACTCGACGAGCTTTACTGACTCCTTAAGAATCGCTCGTATCAAAATCATTCCTTTGTTTATATATCGAAACATACAGATTTGTGGATCAATAGTGCTGGACTCCCCTGATACATGTCACAGCGGTTTGTCGTGATAATCGACGATATTAACTATAAGTAGTTTGTTACGTTGAGCATTAATTGCATTTCGGTATGCTGTTAATTAGCCAGAACCTGCTGTTCCCTTAATTGATAATGAAGGCAAAGAGTAACTGCCATTGCTGATTTAGGTATCATTATGCCAATCCTAACCTGTATACTACGACTGGAGCACGTACACAGCTAACTGCCATTGCTGATTTAAGTATCAATATGTCAATCCTAACCTGTAAACTACGACTGGAGCACGTACACAGCTAACTGCCATTGCTGATTTAAGTATCAATATGTCAATCCTAACCTGTATACTACGACTGGAGCACGTACACAGCTAACTGCCATTACTGATTTAGGTATCATTATGCCAATCCTAACCTGTATACTACGACTGGGGCACGTACACAGCTAACTGCCATTACTGATTTAGGTATCATTGTGCCAATCCTAACCTGTGTACTACGAACGCTTGGCTGCATTGAAAGATTAATGTATATAAATGGCATTTCCCTATTCATACTCCTGTATACACAAACCCATCCCTCTGCTATCAGGAACCCCAGTTTGTGTGAGGTCTGGGATGTCACGCCTCTGTTTGTACGCCCGGACCAATAGTACATCATGTTTCTGTTAAAACTCTATTTACTCTCCATGGCTTCAGACAGTGTCTACTAACCTGTCTATAATTACTATGACTTCAGCCTTTAATCTTTTATCTTCCTATATCCTCCTTTCACCTGTATTTAGAGGTAACGTCATCCCCTTCACATTTATCACCTGTCTATAAAGGTCACACCATCAATTGGCCACAAATTATCTGTCGATGACCGCATATCACCTGTCTATAGTCCCAAATCACCTATCTACAGACTATGTCACCTGTCGATAAACCCATATCACCTGTCTATAGCCCCATATCACCTGTCTATAGCCGCATATCATCTATCTACATACGTATAGCACATGCTGATAGTCCAATATCACCTGTCTATAGCTACATATCACTTCTCTATAGCCGCATATCACCTGCCTATAGCTACATATTACCTGTCTATAGCTACATATTCCCTCTCTATAGCCGCATATCACCTGTCTATAACCGCATATCACCTGTCTACAGCCGTATATCACCTGCCTACAACCCCATATCTACTGTCTATAGCTCCATATCACCTGTCTATAGCCCCGTATCACCTGTCTAAAGCGCCCTATTACGTGTCTACAGCCGTATATCACCTGTATGTAGCCGTATATCACCTGTCTATAGCCCCAAATCACCTGTCTACAGCCGCATATCACCTGTCTCTAGCCCCATATCACCTATCTATAGCCGCATATCACCTTTCTATAGCCGTATATGCCATGTATATAGCCACATATCACCTGTCTATAGCCGCATATCACCTGTCTACAGCCGCATACCCCCTGTCTACAGCCCCATATCACCTGTCTACAGCCCCATATCCCCTGCCTATAGCTACATATGACCTGTCTATAGCTACATATTCCCTCTCTATAACCGCATATCACCTGTCTATAACCGCATATAACCTGCCTACAACCCCATATCTACTGTCTATAGCTCCATATCACCTGTCTATAGCCCCGTATCACCTGTCTAAAGCGCACTATTACGTGTCTACAGCCGTATATCACCTATATGTAGCCGTATATCACCTGTCTATAGCCCCATATCACCTGTCTACAGCCCCATATCACCTGCCTATAGCTACATATGACCTGTCTATAGCTACATATTCCCTCTCTATAACCGCATATCACCTGTCTATAACCGCATATAACCTGCCTACAACCCCATATCTACTGTCTATAGCTCCATATCACCTGTCTATAGCCCCGTATCACCTGTCTAAAGCGCACTATTACGTGTCTAAAGCCGTATATCACCTATATGTAGCCGTATATCCCCTGTCTATAGCCCCATATCCCCTGTCTACAGCCGCATATCACCTGTCTACATCCGTATATCACCTGTATAAAGCCCCATAGCACCTGTCTACAGCCGCATACCACCTGTCTACAGCCGCATATCACCTGTCTATATCCGTATATCACCTGTATAAAGCCCCATATCACGCCCCATAGCACCTGTCTCACCTGTCCACAGCCCCATATCACCTGTCTATAGCCGCATATCACCTGTCTAAAGCCCCATACCACCTGTCTACAGCCGCATACCACCTGTCTACAGCCGCAGATCACCTGTCTATAGCCGTATATCACCTGTATAAAGCCCATATCACCTGTCTACAGCCGCTTACCCCCTGTCCACAGCCCCATATCACCCGTCTATAGCCCAATATCACCTGTCCACAGCCCCATATCACCTTCTATAGCCCCATACCACCTGTCTTCAGCACCATATCACCTGTCTATAGCCCCATATCACCTGTCTACAGCCGCATATCACCTGTTTATAGCCGTATATCACCTGTCTAAAGCCCATATCACCTGTCTACAGCCGCTTACCACCTGTCCACAGCCCCATATCACCCGTCTATAGCCCAATATCACCTGTCCACAGCCCCATATCACCTTCTATAGCCCCATACCACCTGTCTTCAGCACCATATCACCTGTCTATAGCCCCATATCACCTGTTTATAACCGCATAGCACCTTTCTATAGCCGTATATTACCTGTCTATAACAGTATATGCCATGTCTATAGCCACATATCACCTATCTATAGCAGCATTCACCTGTCTATAGCCTCATATCACCTGTCTATAGCCCCATATCACCTGTCTATAGCCCCATATCACCTGTCTATAGACTTAATGTATTAACAAATGTTATGAGGTAGCATATCCAGTGTAGTCTGAAGACTATAACAAATACGCCACATACAGAACAGATATTCTCATCATACATGAATTAAATTTAACAGTCTTTGCGTTACAATAAGGTAACATTAGGTTAGTTTTCCACCTAACTGGTACAATTGTATTCCATGATGGTTTGTTGAACAATGCTGTTTCCCTACCACTATTACACCGATCCATCTTTGCGTGTTTATTTAGGATCAGTATGAAGAAAGTTGAGTTGGGCATTTTTAAATTTTAACTTTCGACTAAAATGTTGTTATTAATTTCTTCTTTAATAATCATTTTTTATTGTCAAGAGGTGATTTCTTAGAATACCATAAATATTTCACTTTAGCCGGTTTTCATTTGACACCTTATTCCTCACCCGAGACGTATATACTACATGTCTCTTTCCAGACCAAATTATCTTTGATAACCTTTGTGAAACAGAAGCCAGATGAGCGTGCCTCGGATGGCTTACTTCCTGCCCCTCACAAAGACATTTCAGTTTTAAATTGCCGAGTAATGTTCGTCACATACTTGACAGAAGTTTGCCGTCTGTGCACTCTCTAAACACGTCTACAGCACCAACATGGTAAGCAGGACACGGATCGATACAACGATACAGCTAAACATTACCCTTTGTTAGCGGAACTATATCTATACTATCAACAGTTCGTTAGCCAGGTAAGTACGGATATAGGCAACAATCGGTCAGTGGTGCAAGATGACCTGTGCTACTCTAACAGGTGATCGGTCAGTCGATACTACTGTACCATGTGACCGGTCAGTTGTTCTANTGTTAAAAAGTGTAAGCTTATTTGTTCAAAAATTAACAAAAGTACTTTAGTGTCTCTATTCTTTAAGTTTTTCTTTTGTTTGCTAGTGACATTTTTATAAGTTGAACACTGAATTATTTGTATGTAACTACACGTATATATATTTTTTATGTACTATGCTATGGTATAGAATGTTTGCCTGTCATGCACTCAAACTATGTTATATATACATGACCTCTTGTTACACATATTATGTGTGTCTGAGTGAAATAAAAATCTTGAATCTTACAGCTGATTGACCCGTACAGTTACATGTCAACGGTCAGTTTGAGATATAACAAAGGTCACCGCCAGTAAACCTTCCATACTTGTGCTTGGTGTTGGCGTTGTCTGTTCCGGTATTTTAAGTGATCGAAAGGTCAGTGAGTGCAAAAGAAGTGTCATTTATTAATTAACCTTATGTAATGCATTCGTTAATTTAGATCGGAATGTTGAGTCCATATTGTCAATACTAACTATTGTTCGTATTGCATATTTGTAGCTCTATTTAGTTGGAGTTACAGTAATGTTGCATTGGATTTGTTTATTTTATTGAAGCTCTTTTTAAAAAGGAGGTACACAAATGCTGCATATCTGGAACTCTTTTTAAAAAGGAGGTACACAAATGCTGCATATCTGGAACTCTTTTTAAAAAGGAGGTACACAAATGCTGCATATCTGGAACTCTTTTGCGACTTTTGAGACTTTTAAATGTACTAACAGTGACGTTGCATAGGAACATATTTTTTGAAATGGAGACACAGCAACGTTGTATATTTATAAGAATTCTTTTGAAAAAGGAGATATAGTGATTTTGCAGATACACTAACGTTGCATATTTGGAAATATTTCGCACATTTCCTTAAATAGGACTATAAAACAAACCACACCCAACCCTGATCTCAGGAATCAATATATGTAGCAGAAATTCTGTCACAAACGCAGAAAATAGACTCCTAATGACGTTCCCTCTGTCAGATGAGATTATTTCGGCCGGATTTTGTAGTTATGGCGTCAGCAATAATATTTTTAGTGACGTATGATGTAATCGTGTGTATAGCCGTCACATAATGCTGTTGATACCAAACCATTTTTTAATCGACACGAAGGAATGTTTCTTGTTTATTGGACATAGAACAAGTTCCATACACGCGCCAAGGATACAGAATGTGCGCATGAACATGTCCCGGGTATCACACACGCTCGAAGGTAGGCGTGTTAATATTCATTTCCGGTGTGAAATGGATCGATCGTTTCCACCGTCTAATTGCAAATACGATTTATATACCACATAGTATTTATTAGACGCAGGTTTACGTGTAGCCCACGAGATAATCGTCAAGATGATATCTACTGGGTTTATAGCATATCACGGCTCTCCGTTCCGACATAAAACAACACAATGAAAAGCCTTGCTGTGTTCGCTGTTGATTGGTAGTTCAATGCTGTAGATATAGTCTGCTAATTGTAATGATAATACAGTGCGCTTTCCATAACACCTACCACAGCAGGCGGCTTATAACAAGCGCACGAAACAGAGTTCTGAAATGGAAAAAATCGAGCAGTCGCGAAATTACCTACAGTCAATATCTGTAACGACGACGACGACGAAACTTGGATGATATAGACAAACATGGCAAAAACAATGTAACGACAATAAAAGGGTGATAAAAGACGAAGACGACGGACGACAAAGATGAAAATTGAAATGAACTAACAATAAAAAGGGGGCAATAGACGAAAACAATTAATGATAAGGGATGACGATTGTTTAAATAAATACAACTAAAATCCAATAAAGACAACAACCAGGAGTCTTGTGTTTTATACAAGTCCGTCTCTATCTGCTCATTTTGACGGAAAAGATTAAAGCGGAAGAATCAGTTATTTTGGAACCCATGATATAGTGTGGGAGTTTGAGGAATGGGTAATAAGGAACGACCATTAGTATTGAGAGATTGAAACCAAATAATACCGCCGATGTATCACTTACACGACACGCTATATGAACGGAACTACTGGACGATACATATAAGGCTTGGAGGACGCTAGTGACGTCATTGATGGTGATTGACCACGCGTGTTTCGTCACTTGGAAGGTGGGGCAGGGTGTGTATGTTGGATGGATGAAGATCATGTTTCATTGCCATGTCGTCACTTCTAGAGGTGGTGACAGGGGAGGGGAGGCACTAGCGTGTCGTTTGTCGCACGCGCTGTTGACATTAGAGAGATAATCTTTGTACGGGTTTAGGTATAGAGATATCGGACACATCAGATCGGGGATATGAACCCCAAAGGGGACCTGTTCAGCGCCGGATCTTGTTCCGTCCACGCATACATCCTACACTACATGGGATTACGATCCGAATATCGATCTAAATATTATACAATAGTTTTAATAATGATAAGTAATAACTAATAATAACCGTAGGACGCAAAAACCCGGACAGATATAGGTTTGACTTCCAATGGCTGTTGAAGTGCAATCTATTTCTGTACCCACGGTATTTCACTAATTAGTTCTAAAACAAACAAAAACTATCCGTTTCCTTGTCAAATTAAGTGTTTTTGGCATCAGGAGAAAGGTTGGTGGGTTTTACGTTGATAAAATTGTCTGGGAGATAATTTTGCGGAATGACACAGTACACGAAACACGTGTCCCGGTATTGCTGCACATACATGTCATTTTGAACGCTATCAAACCTAGCCGTCTGTCTACCGATAAACGTGGTAATGTATATATAACTCGAGAACACTCACAAAATACATGTTAAGTCTTTTTATCAAGATTCCAATCACGTTGAAATGTTTGTTGAGGTCAGTGTTCGAATCTTGACCGACGTCGGGACAGAGTGAATCGTACTATTCCTCACTTGGCAGCAGAATAATATGTCATGGAGGATTAAGTTTATGTCACTCACCCTAACTATCGGCATCATTCTTTGCCAAATAGACGCAAAAAACGACTTGATAACAAATTACGCACAGTGAATTGTCATATAAATTTAAGTGTTTTAGTCGCACGAGTTTCAGGTGATGGATGATATCACATGATAGAACCATTTACAGAAGGTTACACTACTTCATGCCAGGAAAATCCCACCCAAAGGGTTTTCAGATAGGGTTTCGCAACAATTTTAAAAGTCCGATGACAGACTTTCGGTATCTTACAACCTTGGGCACGAAAGATAGTTTTCTCTCATTCCGATCTGTAGTATAAGCAAAGAAAAAAAAGTCGCAATCTCCGAGTCACTGCATCGTAGTGTTCCGATGTTGTGACTTTTCGACGTGTGTCACTGTCATCCATTGTGACGTCACGCACGTGAAATGGGTTGTACGATAGAACTGTCTTACATCTCTTTCTTACGCTGGACCGTTCTGTCATATACTCATCGGAATGAGAGAAAAGAGGATCTCAGGTACAGGTGGAAAGATGATGTACTAAATCGACTAGGAGTTACGTGTTTATAGCAAGAGGTGTCAATACTGTTAATAAAAACTTGTGACGATTTCTGATATCATACCTTTAGTAACGACAAGAAAAAAGGAGCATTTAATCGGTCACTACAGACAGACTAGATAAAAGACAGACGGACGCACAAACACATGAACAGACAGACATTTCAACTGGTGGCCATACGGGGTACATACAGTTTCTAGGTGTTGTGTGGAAAGGTCACATTTAGCTGGCATGTGTCCGGACATTATCGTCTCGGGGCCAAGATTTCCTGATTTCTAGAGTCTTAGGTCCATCAGATCACTGGCATTTTGCGACTCCTATTGATTGCACAGGCTATTACAGTCGACATGTAATTGATGTCAATGGCCTCGAATGACCGCTCTAGACTGACGGGTTTGGCTCAAAACACTGTCCGGTATACTATACAGCAGAGTGAAGTTATGTCAGGGTCGTAATGACAACTCCTAATCAGTGAGCACAGGACGCTATTACACGGCGGTATTGATTTACCACGACGGTTTTTTATTTTATAAAATATTTACGTCCATTGTAAATGACTGGTATTGTTTAGAACAGCAACAAGAACCACTTTATCTCCGTTCACCACCGCGACTGTCAACGAGCTGCCGTGTATATAACATTAAATACCACGAAAACACGTAACACTTTACACAGTATATGTAGCTGTTGGCCAAAGGAGAGAAATGATCTTACCTAATAACAACACATGCATGAAGCGTGAAGCATGAAATGTTTTTTTAAGACGTTCGATTTATCCCGATATCGATTTCACTAAAGTAGTCTGCTAAAACTAAGCGGTCAAAGTCACACTGGTGGTCTGCTGGAACTAAGCGGTCAAGGTCACACTGGTGGTCTGCTAAAACTAAGTGGTCAAGATCACACTAATGGTCTGCTAGAACTAAGCGGTCAAGGTGACACTGGTGGTCCACTAAAACTAAGTAGTCAAGGTCACACTGGTGGTCCACTAAAACTAAGCGGTCAAGGTCACACTGGTGGTCCACTAAAACTAAGCGGTCAAGATCACACTAATGGTCTGCTAGAACTAAGCGGTCAAGGTGACACTGGTGGTCCACTAAAACTAAGTAGTCAAGGTCACACTGGTGGTCCACTTAAACTTAGTGGTCAAGGTTACACTGGTGGTCCACAAAAACTTAGTGGTCAAGGTTACACTGGTGGTCCACTAAAACTAAGTGGTCAAGGTCACACTGGTGGTCCACTAAAACTAAGCGGTTAATGTCACACTGGTGGTCCACTAAAACTAAGCGGTCAAGGTCACACTGGTGGTCCACTAAAACTAAGCAGTCAAGGTCACACTGGTGGTCCACTAAACTAAGTGGTCAAGGTCACACTGGTGGTCCACTAAACTAAGTGGTCAAGGTCACACTGGTGGTTCACTAAACTAAGTGGTCAAGGTCACACTGATGGTCCACTAAAACCAAGCGGTCAAGGTCACACTGGTGGTCCACTAAAACTAAGCGGTCAAGGTCACACTGGTGGTCCACTAAAACTAAGCGGTTAATATCACACTGGGGATCTTCTAGCATAAACTGCCAAATTAACACTGGTGGTCATCTAGAACTACGCGGTAAATGTCACACCTGTGGTCTGTTAGCATTAAACTGTCAAAGACACACTGGTAGTCTGCTACAATTTACGCGGTCAGGGTCCCGATGTAGGAGTTCTAAAACTGTCAAGGTCACACAGGTAGTCATTCGGCTATTGTTACGAAGAAGAAGATTTTAAATTAATTCAAAATTTTGTAATATTCTTGTTTCCGCCCTATTTAATCGATTTTTTATTGTCTCGACATGGGTGTTTGTGTTTCAGTGTAATGTTGGTTATCACTAACGACAACCCTTGACCTCACGTGTATCCGTTTCTAAAGGTCATCGTTCGTATCCTCTTGGCTACAGAGTATTCCCAGAGTGCAAATACATGTAGCTATATCTGAGTAGGTAGTATGGCTCATACAATGACAGGTGCCCACGTTAACCGGTGGTTGAGTAGGAAGTGTGGCTTCTACATTGGCAGGTGTCCACGTTAACCGGTGGTTGAGTAGGTAGTGTGGCTCCTACATTGGCAGGTGCCCACGTTAACCGGTGGTTGAGTAGGTAGTGTGGCTCCTGTCATGACAGGTGCCCACGTTAACCGGTGGTTGAGAAGGTAGTGTGGCTCCTACAATGACAGGTGCCCACGTTAACCGGTGGTTGAGTAGGTAGTATGGCTCCTACAATAACAGGTGCCCACGTTAACCGGTGGTTGAGTAGGTAGTGTGGCTCCTACAATAACAGGTGCCCACGTTAACCGGTGGTTGAGTAGGTAGTGTGGCTCCTACAATAACAGGTGCCCACGTTAACCGGTGGTTGAGTAGGTAGTGTGGCTCCTACAATAACAGGTGCCCACGTTAACCGGTGGTTGAG
>NW_018405816.1:49609-57300 GCF_002113885.1 Mizuhopecten yessoensis
ATGACAGGTGCCCACGTTAACCGATGGTTGAGTAGGTAGTATGGCTCCTACAATGACAGGTGCCCACGTTAGCCGGTGGTTGAGTAGGTAGTATGGCTCCTACAAGTCCCGGGGGACAACAGTGTATAGAGACAAGACAAGTTCCGGGGGACAACAGTGTATACACAAACCAGACATGTCCCGGGGACAACAGTGGTAACACAGACCAGACAGGTCCCGGGGTCAACAGTGGATACACATACCAGACATGTCCCGGGGACAACAGTGTTAACACAGACCAGACAGGTCCCGGGGAAAACAGTGTATACACAGACCAGACATGTCCCGGGGACAACAGTGTTAACACAGACCAGACAGGTCCCGGGGAAAACAGTGTATACACAGCCCAGACATGTCCCGGAGACAACAGTGTATACACAGACCAGACAGGTCCCGGGGTCAACAGTGGATACACATACCAGACATGTCCCGGGGACAACAGTGTAAACACAGACCAGCCAGGTCCCGGGGAAAACAGTGTATACACAGACCAGACATGTCCCGGAGACAACAGTGTATACACAGACCAGACATGTCCCTGCGGACAACAATGTATACACAGACCAGACAGGTCCCGGGGGACAACAGTGTGAACATAGACCAGACAGGTCCCGGGGACAACAGTGGACACACATACCAGACATGTCCCGGGGACAACGCTGTAAACACAGACCAGACAGGTCCCGGGGAAAACAGTGTTTACACGGCCAGACAAGTCCCGGGGGACAACAGTATATACATAGACCAGACATGTCCCGGGGGACAACAGTGTATACACAGACCAGACAGGTCCCGGGGGACAACAGTGCGAACATAGACCAGACAGGTCCCGGGGACAACAGTGTATACACAGACCAGACAGGTCCCGGGGGACACCAGTGTGAACATAGACCAGACAGGTCCCGGGGACGACAGTGGACACACATACCAGACATGTCCCGGGGACAACGCTGTAAACACAGCCCAGACAGGTCCCGGGGAAAACAGTGTTTACACGGCCAGACAAGTCCCGGGGGACAACAGTGTATACACAGACCAGACAGGTCCCGGGGACAACAGTGTATACACGGCCAGACAAGTCCCGGGGGACAACAGTGTATACACAGACCAGACAAATACCGGGGGACAACAGTGTATACATAGACCAGACAGGTCCCGGGGGACAACATTGTGAACATAGACCAGACAGGTCCCGGGGACAACAGTGTATACACAGACCAGACATGTCCCGGAGGACAAAAGTGTATACACAGACCAGACAGATCCCGGAGACCAACAGTGTATACACAGACCACACATGTCCCGGGGACAACAGTGCATACACAGACCAGACATGTCCCGGGGCCAACAGTGTATACACAGCCAGACAAGGCCCGGGGGACAACAGTATATACATAGACCAGACATGGCCCGGGGGACAACAGTGTATACGCAGAACAGACAGTCCCCGGGGACAACTGTGTATACACAGACCAGACAGATCCCGGAGACCAACAGTGTATACACAGACCATACATGTCCCGGGGACAACAGTGCATACACAGACCAGACATGTCCCGGAGGACAAAAGTGTATACACAGACCAGACAGGGCCCGGAGGCCAACAGTGTATACACAGACCAGACATGTGCCGGGGAGAACCGTGTATACACAGACCAGACATGTCCCGGGGACAACAGTGTATACACAGCCAGACAAGTCCCGGGGGACAACAGTGTATACACAGACCAGACAAATACCGGGGGACAACAGTGTATACACAGAACAGACAGTCCCCGGGGACAACAGTGTATACACAGACCAGACAGGTCCCGGGAACAACAGTGTATACACAGACCAGACATGCCCCGGGGACAACAGTGTAAACACAGACGAGACAAGTCCCGGGGGACAACAGTGTATACACAGACCAGACAGGTCCCGGGGACAACAGTGTAAACACAGACGAGACAGGTCCCGGGGACAACAGTGTATACACAGACCAGACAGGTCCCGGGAACAACAGTGTATACACAGACCAGACATGCCCCGGGGACAACAGTGTAAACACAGACCAGACAAGTCCCGGGGGACAACAGTGTATACACAGACCAGACAGGTCCCCGGACACAGTTACTCACCTTTATACCAGACCAATCCCGTTAGGCAAGCGTATTACCAACAAGACACGTCCCACGAGACAGCTAAACAAGCACTGTACATAAACAAACACGTCAAAGGGAACATCTGAAAACAGCATATAAGACACGTCCTAAGGAGCACCTGTAAACATAAAGATAGCACGTGTTGAACGAACGAACAGAGAGTTCCTGGAAGTATCTGTAGATATGATATCTAAAGGGAAAGATTAAACCATGGAGACATCACGCCCTGGGGGAAATAAAACATACAGACAAGTCACATCCCGAGGGTGAGATTTAAACATACAGACAACTCTCATCCCGAGGGTGAGATTTAAACATACAGACAAGTCTCATCCCGAGGGTGAGATTTAAACATACAGACAACTCTCATCCCGAGAGTGAGATTTAAACATACAGACAAGTCTCATCCCGAGGGTGAGATTTAAACATACAAGCAAAACACATTTTGGATGAGCTAAAATACACACGTAAAGATCGTACCCCTGGGGTGAGTACGTACAGACCGATATGGGAAGGGGGTATAAGTAGGTAATTGGGGAGAGAAAGAATTATAAATCACGTGATGAAATTGTGACCAATCACAGACGTGTATATAAGCGGCCCCATTTTACATACATGTAAATAAGTGTTCGAAACGCTGTACATTGGCAACGGTGCAAAAATACATTCCCTATATGATCGAGCTTTGTTTATAGTGCCATTTGGTATTGCAATATTTATCCGAACAAATGAAGTATGACCCTCCGAACTCCTTGTCAAATTGTCAGAAGTGAAAAAAGAAATGATTAATCATACATGTATACAGTTAATGGTACGTATCTCCTATATAATGTATTATCAGGTCCATCAATATATATTGGTGTCATCCAGTAACGGATTCCTGGCGGGCTAACCTTCTGACAAAATTACATCACAAAACACGGCCTGTCAACACAATATAACATTGTGTGGGACACGTTACAATTAAACGCGGACGTACAGCAGACATTTAACAGTATCGGATAAGATCATGATGATTTTAATGTGAAACTGACACTCTGACATGTTCCAACATTTTATGTTAACGTACGTCCTTCGCCTCCCCGCCACCCCCGCCTCTGCGGCCCCCCCGGGGTAACCGCAGTCTCATTCCATGAATAATTTAAGTCTTTAGTGGGCGAAAGTGGAATATCATTTCCATATACACGTAGAAGTTTTATTTGTTTGACAAACAAAAATTACGTGCATACGAATTTCAAAATGTTACTAGCGTACTAAAAGCGCTATATAATGAAGAAAAAAAGTCAATGCTAATGTTACAGATTTGTCGATATATACATAATATGTACAAGCACGTTCATCTGATAACGCGTCGTAACAGAAATGACAGCAATTTTCAACGATGATATTTCTATATAGTAATCACCCACTCGTCTTGTGTCTGTTTTGGCACAATCATATTTTCCATAACCGGCACGTGTTAATATAACACAGTGGCTAGTTAACCGACAAACCGAGCATGACGGCTGTGCCTCCGTCACGAAACCGGGGTCACCGGGTCATCAGTCAACGGTTATCTCCCGAGAAAGACGGAACAGAGCGACGCTATCGGCAGTCTCAGAAACTAGGTCGAAGACCCGAATTAATGTGTGCCAAAATATCCGTGGTTCGCAAAAATAACAATTTAAATTGGAATATCCATTTCTTTGATGATAATTTTATCCTGTGATTCGAAAGGCATTTTCCGAGCATTTCGGTCCCTATCGGATTTTTTTCGATAGACAATATAGTGGCTGTTTTAATTTGGAATAATTAATTTGTTTATCATGATGCATATTATTTTTAGCTTAATTGAAGACAACCGGGACGATTTTATTAAAGCAATGTAAATCGAGGGTAAAATGTGTTCTGAAAGGTTCCTAAACGTAAGGAAAAAAACTGAGACTTATGAAAAATCCGGGACTTTAAAAGCTCCGTGGGGACGGTTTAAATATTACTTTTAGGCTTGAATCTTCCCCGGCTAATTGGCACGTTCCATACCTAGGTACACTACGTACTGATGAACAACCAGACACATCTATACCACATGTACTGGTAAAACCACTGATCGAAGGTGGCAAATGGCATTCTCCCAAAGCCCCGACCTGCATAAAACATGTTTGATAATCGTTTACCATTAGTTTATAAATGAAATTTATGACCCGGAAAAAAATACAAGCATGCATTCTGGAAATGCAGCAAAAATTGCTTCGTGTTACAAAAATACCAACTTCATGTTTAATTAATAGATTTCACATCAAAGGCGGTGTTTGAATATTTGGTAACATTAATTACGACATTGACCAAAGCTTTCCTTGTGTAATGTAATAGCTGTACGCTGGTTCTGAACATATGTACTAAACTTTTATACAGTGACAATTTCACTAGGGAATCACCACCGCCACTACACAACGCTATGATACGGTGTGTTACACACAACATATTTTTCCTGATAACGAACAAAAAAACATCAAACAAAATTTTGTGGAAACACGTGTTCCAGGTCGACGAGAGCGCTGTGACGTCAGACACTGACTGAATCTCAAGAGTCCCGGACTGGAAAGCCGTGCGGAAGGCGTGCACGGCAATTGCAGGGCTGACACGACAGCTGTTAGGAACATTTTCAGATTGTCATCTGGTTTGTCAACAACCAGAACGAAAATTCACTGGTTCATCGTGTTAAATAACATTGCTAACTATTGCAATGTTCACGTCCGCCCAGCATTGTAGATATATACTGATCTTACATGATATATACCGACGAGATAGCAGATCAAAGGTTTTGTCACATCGTTTTCTCCAGTTTTCCTGACCCTGAGCCACTGCTTTCACAGAACGCATTGTGAGCGTACGTATACAATATCAAAGAGGGTGATATATCAAACCGGGTACAGTCACTACCGAACACGTTAAAGTCAACCCAGTCAGTCGTATGTATTTACAATATGCAGTGTTATACAGGTGTGTCTATTCTTCTCAGTTTAAGATATTTACATCTTTTTGTCGGAACTCCATCCCAAGTTTCATGTTCTGCTCTCGGCGTAGAACCTCTTTGTCGTAATCCCATCTGGAGTACCTCTGGTCTTAGCATGACACCTATTTCTTTGTCGGCATTCAATCTGAACTACCTCTGTTCTCAGCGTAATACAAATTGTCGGAAATTCATCGAGTATCTTCGTGCCTGCGTATTAAGACATCTACTTTGTAAAAAAAATCCGGATCATAAGGTTCTATTCCCAGTGTAGCACATCTTTGTTGGAACTCCACCCGGAGTGTCCTGCCCTCACTTTTAGAGAATTTTTGTTGTTAGTACAATAAACCATGGGGTAATTATATTATCAAGGATTATCGATGAACGTGAAATGTTTATGTACGGACGTCTGTAGAGACAGGTCAACACGTGCACACTGGACAATAGATGTCGTGTACATACTGTATAGGGTAAAGGCCGCGTGAGACTCGACAATAGGGCCGTTTTCGTTTAAACGGTTGAACCGGTCGGACCACAGTTGTTCGTTTATTAAAAAAGGTTGGACCTTGTAATCTGATGCTGCTTTTAGGCGAGCCTTGACAACGCCTTGCATGGCATTCATAAACAATTGCAGGTCCGCCAGGATTCATACCCGAAATTATTACATTTAAAAAC
Source organism: Mizuhopecten yessoensis (assembly GCF_002113885.1). Classification (NCBI taxonomy): domain Eukaryota; kingdom Metazoa; phylum Mollusca; class Bivalvia; order Pectinida; family Pectinidae; genus Mizuhopecten; species Mizuhopecten yessoensis. The sequence continues at coordinate 55,457 of NW_018405816.1, forward strand.
GGACAAACCTGTTGTTCCGCATAAACAAAAGGTCCCTAGCTGTCGTGTACATACTGTATACTGTATCAGGTAAAGGGCGCGTGAGACCGGACAATGACATACTGTATCGGGTTAAGGGCGCGTGAGACCGGACAATGACAAACTGTATCGTGTATCGGGTATAGGGCGCGTGAGACCGGACAATGACATACTGTATCTGGTAAAAGGCACGTGAGACCGGACAATGACATACTGTATCGGGTAAAAGGCACGTGAGATACCACATTGAAAGTGGACTGGATATGTTGCACGGTCAGTAGTAACGCCCGCATAACACTTGTTTGGTGTGATGCCATGTTTTTGCCCGATGCCTGTGAGGTACCTCACACTGTGGCCGTTCATTACAAGGATAGATAATATAAGGACGTCAAACACGTACTAGAATGATCAGAAACTGGTACAAAACTGCCAAATCAAGAAAAGAAAGAAAAAAATTGTCCTTGTATCTTTCATTTGAGGTATAACAACAGATTAGCAATAAACTCGAACAAGTGGGAGGGGATACAACTCATACGTCTATTGATTACATCTGTCCTTTCTGGACAGTTTTTGTTTTTGAGTCATGAAGAACAGTAATGGACAAACAGACAGTCCATCATATACATATCATTTTAACAGGTCTGGAAGTTAGTATCGACATCAAACTGTGATTGTTTCAACCTTGACCGTCAGTTCGTAGATAGACAAACGGTCATATAGACACAACGGACATGATTATCCTTTTGAAATGACTCAAAACATCGACAGTTACAAGTGATTATGTGATACCCAAACGGACAGTCCAGCCAAAATTATTTTATTTTATGTATTCTACAGTCGTTTGTTCCCGTTAACGGTCCAGCGTAAAAGTAAAAGCTTGTAACGAGCATAGGCAGATAGATACAAACTGGCCTCCGATGGGTTGGTCTTATTGAACGAAAGTGATGTCGGGAGGTATATGGACGAATAGACGTACGCGCCATACTTATCTCTATAAATAAATACATTCTGTACACATGCATGAACTACAAGATGTATACACGATTACGTGTATTGATATTACTGATACCGAAACCGTGTAACGTCGGAATGACCTTTTTGTAAAATGCCAGAGTGGCAGGACTTTTCGATTATACGGCGGTGCAAATGAGATAAGTACATGTTTTGGTTGCGAGAGATCAATTTTAACACTGTAGGGGCGGCGCGGCAGTGGTCGGGTCCAGCGGCTGAGATCTAGTTGATGTACAGTGTTCAGCAGGGAGCTGATGCAGCGCGGTGTTGATAACTGCTTGTCAATCAGGGCCCGTGGTAGTTCCTTCTTAAAATCGCTGTGCTCTCGTATATAACTTGCATGCACACAGGAAAACTTGATTCAATGCGAAGCTCTAGGTCTCCCGTGCAGGGATACAGCGAGACGGTACAGCAAACCAAAGTTCGTTCTGATTTACCGCGATGAAAATTCTCTCTAAGTAGACAAAACGCCGTGCAGCAAAACCTATACGCAATACAACTAAAACTGATGTATTGCAGAACTCCCTTTAAACTGTCACACCGGCACTGATGTATGGTTTCAATATTGCCCAGTATGCTACGTCTGTATTTTGACAGAGTACAAATGTATGCGTTTTATTCGACTCATGTAGCCAGTAATAAGTAGTCCTTTATGTCCCTGTATGGTACGGTTATACCCCCATCCCAGTCATCAGTACAGAAGTATGCGGCCCTGTATGGTTATACCCCCATCCCAGTCATCAGTACAGAAGTATGCGGCCCTGTACGGTTATACCCCCATCCCAGTCATCAGTACAGAAGTATGCGGCCCTGTA
>NW_018405816.1:58374-103541 GCF_002113885.1 Mizuhopecten yessoensis
CCCCCCCCCAGTCATCAGTACAGAAAGTATGCGACCCTGTATGGCAATAACCTTAGTATCCCATAGAAGTATAGACGAATGAGGTCATGTATGGTTATAATCCCTAGACCGTTTTATAAATACCAAAGTATGATGTTGTGTAGGATTTAATCCGTGTGGCAGTCATGTATGTTACAATCCTAGTAGTCCGTATTAAATACAGAAGTATGAGCTCGTGTATAGTTTCAACGCATCTAAAAGTGAGAGAAGTTGTGTTGTCAACATCATTGAGACATTAAGAGAAGTAACAGTGAGCAGATGGTTGGCGTTAGTATAGTATACGAGCAGAACCAACGCTTTGTAGATAATACTTACTGACAAGTGTTCGCTCGTTATCGGCGGTGTGTCTACACGGACGCCCCGCCGCCGTAGTTATGTTGGTATATAGGGGAGGAAGTGCCATGTGTGCTCCCGACACCGGCCTTGATCCGCCAATGAGTAGCACTTCCCCATGTCTCCTGACGGGCCAAGCATCCTTAATCTACACCGGAGGTGCCAGACTCCTTAATTAGCGGACCAGAAACACACACACACCCACACTCACACACACAAAAGTAGCAATACACAATCAGTCGCGTGGAGATAATCAATGGATTCTGGATGTAATTATCAGTTAAACCTACATGTTTCGTTTTGCTCGGGATCTTATTAAGCGACAGTTGTCAAACAAATTTTAAGAATACTTAGGACACATTTTCCTTTTGTGCATCAACCATTAACCGTTTATATAATTATGTGTGCGTCTGTTTACAAATTATTCACAAGACGATCTAGCGAAAACGTGTTGCGCGTGCATACTTAGCACAAAATATTTTCAAACATTTTAATTCGTACTTAAATTAAAACTTTTTTTTATTCTTTTATTTTTTTCCGAAAATATAAAAAAAATATCGTTCACGAAATAGACTGTTTTCGTGAAGTACTTCGAAATATCTCGAGAAGTAACAGATTCGTATTATCCTTTATTGACCGTGGTACTAAACTGGCATACGGACACGTATTATCAGCCAAGCAATCCAACATTCCACCACATCCAGTTGAGGTGCAAAGTTGACGAATTCTGTTGAAATACCTGGGATGACACTCGTCGCCCCATCACTAATTATACACCGGTGGCAGCGGAGAGTCGATGTTCTAGCTCTGCACTTTAACTCTACCTACCAAACAATGTACGATGTTTCTTCTAAATATAAACAGCCGCCGACACATTCGGTAGTATTTGGCAAAACTTATTGAAACCAGTGGCAGACAGACTGACAGATTCTCTGGATACTTATCACCACAATCATCGCTCTCTGCCGAGGCGTGGATTACAATGGAGGAAGTGGCTACCCAGATTAGTTCCCTAGCTATAAAATACAGCAATGCGCCTATTAAATCCGCCAAACACATTGAAGTTGTTGATTGCTCTCTGGAAATAATAACAGATATTGTTTTATTTTTTATCTTTAACATCACATTGTGTATATGTACCGGTGGGGTATCGCCGTCTACAAAAACAACGGTTACCATTTGTTATGGAAGATTCACATAATTTAGGGACAAATCATAAACACGGCAATTAGACGCCAGGTGACATAACTTCCTAAACAACTCACGAATTAATGAATTCGACCGGAGACAATTCCGGAGATAATTATTACACAATTGTCGTTCTTAGTCAATACTTAAAACACATATGTTCGTTACTGACGCTACAAAACACTTGCTCACATCAACCCTACAGTGTACCTACAAACTAAACTTGTTCAACTATACCAGTATAGAAAAAGACTCATCTGTTTCTGATACAACAGATAGATATATATATATATATATCACCGCTGCCCAAGCAGCAGTGGCAGTTTTCCGCTTATAATTCAATTTGCATCAATTGAAGCTTGACCTTGACATATGCCGTTTGCAATCGTTTGGCCTTGGCGTATGGCGTTTGGTCTATGTTGCTTGACTTTGATGTACATGTATGGTGTGTTTAATTATTTGACCTTAGCGTATGTCGTGTGCTATCGTTTGACCTTGATATATGGCGTTTGTAATCATTTGACCTTGATATATGGCGTTTGCAATTCATTGACTTTGACGTATGATCTTTGTAATTATTTAACCTGGCATATGATGTTTAACCTTGAAGTATCGCACTTGAGGTCATTTCAAATTAACATATATTTGTCACATGGCGGGTGGAGACCTTGACATATGGTGCTTGGCATCGTTTGACCTTGACACTCTGTCGTACATGTCTGTGATGGAAGGAGAGTCGCTAGGAATATTTCGTAAACTACTAAGGAGTGGCTATTAACGAATAGATTTTTTTGTCAAAATTGGCCATCCAAACACCACTCAGTTAAAATTAATAACAATCGTTTGCCTATTAACCATGTTTAGATATATCTGAATACACACGCTTGTTTCGGTTAATCGCGCAACAGGAGTGATTTACACGAGATTTGAAATATTTTGATTTTCTCCGAAATAACAAATATTCGATTAAAAGTGTATGAATCATTTATTTACTCGAATACATTGAGAACACTTTCTATGGAACATGAAACATATGTCGTAGCTTAACCAAGCTACAACCACACACGAGCAGATCGTGTAGCTTGTTTTGAAAGAGAAAAGACACACTTTGTATAGGACTGGTAACGTTAGCGAGATAGGCAGCGCTGATGACATCAGAACTTTATCTTGAAGTCGTATTCTTGCAGATATACGTGATTACGAATAGAATTAAACATATTTGTGTATGTTTGGCAGGAAATGTGTATATCACAAAGTAAATGTGATTGGGAAAATATTAAAAAATAAAATAGCAACAGAAGAAATGAAATGCGCTTGATAAGTTGCAGGTATAAAAGATCATTAACCAGCCTCTGTGTTTATCACAATCAGCCCGACATTATTTCATTCTTCGAAGTGTATCAATAACATAACAATTCCATCGCGTAATTGTGTAATGTCGTTATATTTTACGCTTAGCATATTGAATTCCGGGAAAGTTTGTTTTTGAACATAGTATTCGGTGTATTTGGTTTGATAAAAAATGATTTCCACCTAAATCAAAATATTACCGAGCAATAGCGCCAGTTTAAGCGGTACCTGATGATGTTTATATAACTGTAAGTGGATGTGAATAGTATCAGATGCCGGGCCGATAGCCACGTGCTTCTCGGTGTAGGATCTAGACCTGCACTGTATACTCAGCCTAGGATCTAGACCTGCACTGTATACTCAGCCTAGGATCTAGACCTGCACTGTATACTCAGCCTAGGATCTAGACATGCACTGTATACTCAGCCTAGGATCTCAATCTCCTTTTAAGCTCTTAATCTAGTATTTGTTCTCTCAATGGTTTAGAGATTTTAGTTGCGACACGGTCAAACGACCTAGTGGGAGCTTTCAATGTTACTAGGCTTTGATTAATGGCTCTTAATCGAGCTAGTGATGGGCTCTCACTCAAGCAACAAGGCTCTCAATCTTGTGGTGGGCTCTCACTCAAGCAACAAGGCTCTCAATCTAGTGATAGGCTCTCACTCAAGCAACAAGGCTCTCAATCTAGTGATGGGCTCTCACTCAAGCAACAAGGCTCTCACTCTAGTGATAGGCTCTCACTCAAGCAACAAGGCTCTTAATCTAGTGATGGGCTCTCACTCAAGCAACAAGGCTCTCAATCTAGTGATAGGCTCTCACTCAAGCAACAAGGCTCTCAATCTTGTGATTGACTCTCACTCAAGCAACAAGGCTCTCAATCTTGTGATTGGCTCTCACTCAAGCAACAAGGCTCTTAATCTAGTTGAGAGCTTTCACTCAAGCAACAATGCTCTAAATCTTGTGGCTAGCTCTCACTCAAGCAACAAGCCCCTCAATCTAGTGGCGGGCTCTCACTCAAGCAACAAGGCACTCAATCTAGTGGCGGGCTCTACCTCAAGCAACCGGAGGACAAGTAGGGAGACCGTCAATATTAGTGGTTTTAGAAGCCAGAATTTACGGAACCTTCTTTGGTTGTTAGACCTGCCACCTATTGGAACACACAACTGTTCAACTTGGAGTTTAAAAGGGGCAACATTTTTAACATATTTAACGTAACAGCTGAAAACAAATCCAGCAATGAGTGACCGGCATAAGTAACTCACTAACATTAATATAATGTCAGAAATTTTCTCTTTTGCAATAAACCGGCATTGGATTTCAAATTTGCTTTATTTATTTAGGAACTATATACATACTGTGTAAGCTGAATACCTCTAGAATGCGTGTTTTCTTGCTGTTTAGCGTATGTATCGGAGTGCACGTGTTTCTGTAATGAAATACAAACGTGTCCTTCCAAACTCATTGATAACCACCATATGTATGAAGGAATCCGAAATGGTACTGAAAAACAGCAGTGATGGTGTGTCTGCTTCTCATTCCTAACATGTTGTCTGCAAAACAGAACCGTAGCGGAACGCAATAAAGTAACACATGCTCGACGTGACATTTATAAACGAGATTACGTAAATAATGATTATAACACATCGGTGTAGCCCTCTACATGCCTTAGAAACACGTGTGTCCCAGCAGTCCCATCATATGCTTTGTGGCCCCTCCAGGATACCCCTACACATTGCCCTCCCTTCTACCCCTATAACGCAAGGTCATTGCTGGAGCAGCCTACTCCTACAAAGCAAATCATTGTCCGATCCGTCTGGTCCTATGATACGAGGTCAAATCATTGTCCGATCCGCCTGGTCCTATGACACGAGGTCAAATCATCGCCCGATCCGCCTGGTCCTATGACACGAGGTCAAATCATTTTCCGATCCGCCTGGTCCTATGACACGAGGTCAAATTATTGTCCGATCCGCCTGGTCCTATGACACGAGGTCAAATCATTGTCCGATCCGCCTGGTCCTATGACACGAGGTCATTAATGGAAGAACCCTTTTACTTAAATGTTGTTTTCGCTTATATTTCAAACGTAGTCTAAAGGACAATGAAGCATGATCAGAAATCGTTACAAAATTTCCCGAGTTGAAAAAGCAGATGTCGTTTTTGTAATCAAACCTTTCCAGCATATCTAAAATTTCTTACTAGGATGGTCATTTTCAATAAACTCTTGTCTACTGACTGTCCTTGAGTTATGGTCACCCACTACATATACTGGACTTTATTCCCTATAACTAGTTGGAAATTCCTCAAGACTCTGGAATAGATCAATGTTATTAGCTGTATTAAAAAAAAAAAAAAAAAAACGGCGGAAAGTTGCAAAAAATAAAATGAATTGTACAATTATGTTTAGAACATTTCGTTAACACAATACAGTCAAAGTTGTTACACACAACCTTCATATTACTAACCAGACATTGTTTATGGAAAATAACCATACCTCCCCCTTTATCAGACTTTCTTGGCTATGCAAATTTTGATACCCTGGGCACTCAAATATATCCTCCTCTGTTATCCAGCATTCACTTAAACATTTTATATCGTGTTTTTGTATTATTTCAATACATTCTACTTCGTTCAGTTTACCACAAAGTCCTTTTCTGATATTCCATGTAGCAACAGAGGTGTAATCAATAATATCTGCTTCTATAAAACTACAATATCATTGTTTTACCTGCCGATCTTTAGCAGGCAAATACGTTCTTGCCGAAACAACCTATTCCAATAAAACTGTATCATTGTCAAACCCGCCTACTCCTATAATACAAGGTCATAACTGAGACAGCCTACTCCTATAATACAAGGTCATAACTGAGACAGCCTACTCCTATAATATAAGGTTATAACTGAGACAGCCTACTCCTATAATACAAGGTCATAACTGAGACAGCCTACTCCTATAAAAACGTTATCGTTTATCCAACCCGACTTCTCCTATAAGACAAGGTCATTGCTGGAACAACATCATTATTCGACCTACCGACCCCTATAATGCAAACTAATTGCAGGAAACCCTGTTCCTATAATGCCAGAGCATGACCCTTATAACCTAATTCGTGTTCCTATTATGCCAGAGCATGACCCTTATAACCTAATTTGTGTTCCTATAATGCCAGAGCATGACCCTTATAACCTAATTTGTGTTCCTATAAAGACACTCCACTCATTTCCATGATAAACTACTCCTGTATCGTTAGAATCACCAACACACCACCACCTAGTGTCACGCCTATACTGCCATATGGACTATCGGGAATGCTCCTCAGTATATTTGAAATCTGCTTTTTGTCTGCTGAGCTGTGAGTATGTACACAAAACTCCAGATTTACCATATGGATATACTTGGAATGCAGCGAAGCACATGGTGTATACGATTGCTTTACCAGGCGCTTGTCAACATGCAGGTTTTGCAGATGGATTGCACTGGTAGAAAAAGGAGGGGCTGTTTGTTCAACATTTAACGGCAATGAATCTATAATGGCGCAGGACGTGCTTAAACACATGTACCCACTGTACAGATCTTCATTAACAAGAGCATATTGACATAAAAATGGCATCTGATTTTTTAGATCCCTCTTGAGACTGATGGCGATGTTTTTTATTCTTATATTTCAGTATATGCTCTCTGAAGCTGACAAATCGCTTGCCTACAGACACAGTATGTTGATACAAATTGATACGTTTCTGTCTCCGCTCCTAGCGGTGGTGAATAGCCCTATGTCAAATAGTATTATCCCTAGTTATTGTGTTCCACGTGATTGCTGCAGGTGCAGGTTCCCTGGGGCTGTATTCTAATTCAATTTGAAGAAAAAACGGAAGCGGTTAATACTTCCGGAACAAGGCATTCCGGCTACCACATTCTTTGCAGCTTGATAACGCTTCAAATTGATATTGAGAGCGGATAAAAAAGCGGCCCTCAGACTCGGAGATTAGCTAACGTTATACACGTAGGGAGTGTGATACGGTGAGTTAGGTGTTAAGCGACCGTGTAAGACAGGCTATCTCTAAATACAAACATTATCATCTTCATCAACTTCACCTATTTTGCAAATGAATTATTAATGATAATGTTATCCATAATGCCCACTCTTTACTTATTAATCACAGACATGATGGAAACCCACGTGAGCTTCGGAGCAACTCTTCAATAAAGATAGTTGTCGAGCAAATTAGTAATTCTTAATTATTGCCTTATAACACCGAGAACTATAAACACACAGCGCCCCTCTGTGCTACCGGGCGTGCCCAAAACGCGTCTTTATCCGAATGGTTCGGACCAAGATATTAAAATGAGCACGCCATGAGAACGTGGACTTGTGTACAATGTGACTTGTGTATGATGTGACTTGTGTATGGTGTGGCCTGTGTATGATGTGACCTGTGTATGACGTGACTTGTGTATGATGTGACCTGCGAATGATGTGACCTGTGTATGATGTGACCTGTGTATGATGTGACTTGTGTACAATGTAACTTGTGTATGATGTGACCTGTGTATGATGTGACCTGTGTATGATGTGACTTGTATCTGATGTGACTTGTGTACAATGTGACTTGTGTACAATGTGACTTGTGTATGATGTGACCTGTGTATGATGTGACTTGTGTACAATGTGACTTGTATCTGATGTGACATGTGTATGGTGTGACTTGTGTATGATGTGCCTTGTGTACAATGTGACTTGTATCTGATGTGACATGTTTATGGTGCGACTTGTGTATGATGTGACTTGTGTACAATGTGACTTGTATCTGATGTGACATGTTTATGGTGTGACTTGTGTATGATGTGACTTGTGTACAATGTGACTTGTATCTGATGTGACATGTGTATGGTGTGACTTGTGTATGATGTGACTTGTGTACAATTTGATTTGTATCTGATGTGACTTGTGTGTTGTGTGACTTGTATCTGATGTTACTTGTATACGGGGTTACGTATGTCTGATGTTGTACGTGACTTATCTGCGTTGAGACTGTATGCAGTTTGAATAATGCGTTACTGGTGCATTTCTTACTTCAAGGTATGATGCTACGCATATAGTAATTATTGTACATTGTGGCTCGTGTATTGTGTGACTAATATATCTTTCACATATCGGGTTACGTATACATGTATATAAGTAGGCGATACTGTTGACTTAACAACTAATCCGTAATATCGAACATCACGGAACATACTGCATATCATTTAAAACTACATAAACATTTTACAACAACTATGAAATAAGGTTTTTTAAGTATAACAATCACTCCTGTTTGCCCGAATAGCTATCATTTAAGGTCAATGACGTAATTCAGTCACGCTATAGAGCCTACAGATAAAGCATAAAGATACACTACCTAATATATAGTCAATTTTATATCAAAACTCTCCAAAGTCTAAGGTCTCGCTTATGTTCATCTGATTATAGAAGCTGAGACTAATGTCTTTATCACTAATGTGACTAATGTATGGTGTGACCTGTGTATTGTGTGACTTATGTAAGTTGTGACAAATGTAACTTAACTTAAAGAGGGTAACACTAATGCACGGAGTGGATTGACTATCTGTTGTGTGACTTATGTAAGTTGTGACAAATGTAACTTAACTTAAAGAGGGTAACACTAATGCACGGAGTGGAGTGACTATCTGTTGTGTGACTTATGTAAGTTGTGACAAATGTAACTGAACTTAAAGAGGGTAACACTAATACACGGAGAGACAAATGAGCGGTATGACGTAGGCATGGTGTTACTTTCAGAAGGCGTGACTAATGTACGGAGTTATGTGACTTACATATGTAATGACAAATATGCGTGTACTTATAGAGGGTTACACTAATGTACTGTATGAAAACTGATGAGTGGTAAGACGTATGAATAGTTTTACTGCTGGAAGGTGTGACTGATACATAACGTGGGGTGATGACGGTACTCTGTCACATGTATGAATAATGTTATACGTCCGATGTGACTAATTGAAATGTCTGAATATGGTAATAATATTGTCACACGTCAACAATGTATGCTGATCAGGGTGTGACCTATACGTTATACGATTTACAGAGACTGTCACGTGCTAATAATCCTCCAGAACCTAACTCGCTATAGGATACGAAGTGTAGTAAACTGTGCCTGTTAAATATACCATGTGGTTTAGAGAACTATTAAAATTACTAATTATTTCATGTTACCTGTTCACGACAATGTCGTTTTACTTTTAATTCACAAGGAGTGCAAAACTCAAAACCGTCAAACTAAAAGTAGTTGCATGGAAGAGACGCACGAGTCTTTACTAGACTGCTAACCACACACATGGTTTATTGAGTAAGGCACAGTGCGGGGCAGCTACATACTAAAACTAGTTAATGGCGTGACACTTGAAAATAAAATATTTGAATCTACATCTGTATAATGATATCTGGGCTTATTTACATAAATAATGTATATATACAATTTAATATTTAATAGCGGTTATTTGCAACACTGTCCTTGAGCAGGCGATGCTGTTCACGTAACACACATGTTTTAATCTGCGGTCATACTTATTTGTTACACCAGCTGTTAATAAGGCTACCTACTCAGTTTGGACTACCACGATGTAAATAGCACGTGACTTATACAATGTGACTACCACGATGTAAATAGCACGTGACTTATATAATGTGATTACCACGATGTAAATAACACGTGACTTATACAATGTGACTACCACGATGTAAATAACACGTGACTTATACAATGTGACTACCACGATGTAAATAACACGTGACTTATACAATGTGACTACCACGATGTAAATAACACGTGACTTGTACAATGTGACTACCACGATGTAAATAACACGTGACTTATACAATGTACATAGTGTGACTTAAGGAAGGCGTGACTACTTTATATGTGTGACTTCGGTACTAAGAGACTTATTGACATAGTGACGTATGTATTGTGTGGCGATGTATGTATGGCGTGAGTGTGCGGTGTGAATAACAGAGTATGTGACTGAAGACACTATGAGATTAATTTACATTGTGACTTATATGGACGCTGTGACTTAAACTTTATATGTGTGACTTATGCGTTGTGTGACCTACATGTTGTCACATGTATGCAGTGTGACTTGCATAGTATGTAATTTAGGTACTACCAGACTAATTTACAGTATAACGTATATACTTATATATAAGATGTGAATTGTGTACATCTGTACGACTTTTACACGTATCGTCTTGTGTGTATAAGGAAGTAAAATGACGCAGAAATTCTAATCCCACCAATAATTGATGATAAGCAGAACTTAACTATCTGACGCCTTGTATTCTGATACGCGTATAGGTCTACAATGACGTCATAACAAGCTGTGATTTATGACCACCGGGATAGCCACTCGGACGGACCGTAGATTACTTTTCACACCTGTGACTAAATATCGTGCACTAAAACAGTAATCCATTTTCTCAGATATTGTATTACCTCTGAGGTAACAATACTAGGTTATTTAAGTCTATCGTCATTGGTTTATCTTATCCACTAGAACAAATGTCGTTAATTAAGGTTAGTATCGCATGATAACTTAGATAATAACACGGTACTGGGTTAGCGGGAAATAGTTTCGAATGATAAATGCGATTTCTGTACATTCTTTATGTAGTAACATGTTTCTTGTGTTTAAATGTACGTTACTGTCACATGACAAACTTGTAATGTATCACGTGATCTATATTTAGATTCGGATGACCCACGGACTTAAATAATTCCGTGGATGACCGCAGTATTTGTTGTGGTCATCAGTTTTTATAGCCTATCACTTTGCTGTGCTGATAATCGCACGGTGTTGGCGTACATACGTTTCCCTTGACCTTATAGTGTCAACGTCATGGTTTTAGTGACACGATATTACTTATATGTTTATGAAAGATATGAAATATCACTTCGGGTGAAAATTAATGGCTGGGCGGCCATTGATGCGACAGATGACAAATATCTGTTTTTTCCTAAAAAGAATGGTTACCAGGTAAAACCCTTTGTTACTCTACATTACAATAAAGATGATGTATCAACAACACTGATGGTTAGTGTCCAGTGTCCAGTAGGGGTCTTTTACCAATATGTATACTATGAACATCGGACGTCGGGGAAGGGGAGGGGAGGGGGAGGGGGTTCGAGAACCTATACTATACCCCGGATACAGCGAACGTGTAAGGTGAGGTTTGTTTTACTGGATTGTCCGTCTGCTGTTTCCATGGAAACTGTTTTTCTGTAGAGTCCGTCCATTGTTTTCCTGGAGTCTCCGTCTATTCTTTCCTTAAAGACTTTGTCCATGGTTCCCCCGCCTGACAGCCATGCACGTATTCATACTAGTATCCATACATAATGTGTACAACTATAGGCTGTCGGAAATATTTACTCTAAACTAATCCGTCTATAATAAACCAGGAGATAAATTAGTCCTACTAATGGTGGAGTGTGTAAGATATGTCTCGGAGTATGTACGTTTTTATCTCGGAGTAATACGGTTAGGTCTGGAATCAAACATCCAGGCTCCCCCGTCACGCTATCCCGGTACGAGTCCGGGACGGGTTGTCACGCAACGTGTCAGTTACTAGAGAGGCTCCGAACGAATCGTCAATAGTGTCTGCTAGTCATAAATCCGTCTTCTTCCTATTAACCTACCATCCTATGATTTTGGTTCTTTAGAAATGTTATTATCCTAAAATTGACAAGATTGTTTTAATTAATTTGAATATTGAAATTTGTGTAATTTGTATCCGATTGGTTATTGAGCTAACTGCCCCTTAACCGCTTTGCCCCACGACTGTATTGCTACTGTTAAACAGTGTACCACAAATATAGGAAGCTGCTTTATGAACATCAGTTATACAATCCAATGATGCTATCTCAAAATCAATTTAAATGGCGCATACATGGGATTCATGTAAAGTGAATCAGCGTCTTTTTTAGATTGACGATAAAAATCAATGAGGAGGTTCATATTGAATATTGTCAATGGCGTGCTCGATGTCGTAACAGTAACAGCGCCATCTATCGTACATAAAAAAACGCTGCTGTTCTTCATATTCCCCATCCCTTCCCACAACCCATTGTAATAAAACGTATCCATTTTTTTTTCTTTTTCCCGAACCCCGTAAGATATGGAAAAGTTGCTATTCACACGTTTGTTTCAAGTTTCACTTCCTGTCACGTGGGTGCGTTCGAACAGTTCCGGTGTATTCAGGTGTAGATACCCATGATAATTCAGCTTTGAAAATTATGAGTCGGCGTATTTTGTAATGTTTAAATAAATACAACCGTTGGATCCACTTGAGATTGTTGATTTAGTCTGATCTGGTATATGTATGAGATTATATATATAAGCGAGAGCGCATTGTTGGGACTATTCCAGGTTACACTACTGGCGTCGTATATATATAGCATTGTATAGGAAACGTGAGTGGGAGTTCGACATTCCGCAAGTGGTCAAACCTCATAACCATGTTTACTTACAGACTAACGTATAATGCATGAACAAATAGTGATGGTGACCCAATGTAACCAAGCTGATTTACATTGATGACACACCAAGTCTGATGTTTTACTCGTCTCCAGAAACAGACACTATTTGTTTATATTGTTTAATCTCGCACTTTATTAGGTGTAGGGAATTAAAACGAATACAAACCATAACGGTGAGTTGTCAGATGTGTTTGAACCTAACAGGAATAAAACAAATCAGTCTATACTAAAAACCAAAATCCGGTACCCAGTGGGAGGCACAAAGCTACATTAAAAAAAAAGTTAAAGAGTAATGTAGAATTACTTTCTTTCCGGATATTTCTTTTCGGCGTATTTTTATTTCATACTACAGGAGGTAGCCTCATTGCTCTGTCTAGTTTTGTTTAAGTACTTTATGACATCGACTTAAGATAAAAAAAAAAAAAAAAAAAAAAAAAAAAAAAAAAAAAAAAAGTATAAATCGGACAATGAGCTAGCGATAACATTCCCGCAGTTTTATTCGACAATTGTGTATATACATGTACGATCAAAGGGAGAGATTTTGAATTCTGGTAACTTTTCTGTTTTGTTTTTAATTTTAGTAATCATAAAAAATAGCATATCAAATAGTTCTCCATTTATTATTTTTTGAAATATGATAATAATATTCCTTCATTAATTAATTCTTAATAAATTATCTTAATTCTATTTGTTCGTGCATTATTCTAACTACCTTATCCTATTCTTGTTGATAGATTCTTTATCTATTTTATTAGTAGTAGTATTTGACTATGATATCGTCAGTCCTGTACTACATATATTACCGAGGTAAGTAATAAGTTACAACACAAAACAGCCCGTTGTTATGCCTCTGTATACAATTCCGTCGCTGTACACGACAATTCACCATTGATTTTTGTCGCCCAGTAGATACACTAGTGTGACTTTTTCAATTTCATCACTTTACAAATTAGAGTTTGTCTGTTTTGTGGAAACTAGCGTGGATGGTCCATTTATTTCTATTAACTATATAGAAAGTGTATTTATCTCCTCGTGTTCAGTTAGGAGATCGATAGCAGCGTTATTGGTGTTTATCTCTCGCTAAATCTTATATTCCTTCGTTTCGATTGGGATGAAACCCCAAAAAATAGTATCATTGTCGTCCTGTGTCTATTTATAACGTCTCCGATGGACCAACAGCTATCTGAAAATCTGGAGGAACACTAGAACACTCCCGATCCGTGAACACAACACTAAAAATAGGTCCCTTGGGAGTCACAACACCTTACATAAAGTACCTCAGATCACAACATGTTGCCAAATATTGGTCCCTGGGACGATATACCATATAGAGAGATTGAAGGCCACTTAAGTCTATTTTGTGGAAATCGCTGCTACCGTTCCTGTTATAGAAGTCGAAAATGTCTCAGCCAATAAGAAATCAAAGCGGCCATCTTAAATCAATCTTTGGTGGTATCATATGAGAAGTCAGGGTGGTATCACATGAGAGGTCAGGGTGGTATCACATGAGAGGTCAGAGGGGTATCACATGAGAAGTCAGAGTGGTACCACATTCCTGTTATAGAAGTCGAAAATGTCTCAGCCAATAAGAAATCAAAGCGGCCATCTTAAATCAATCTTTGGTGGTATCATATGAGAAGTCAGGGTGGTATCAAATGAGAGGTCAGGGTGGTATCACATGAGAGGTCAGAGGGGTATCACATGAGAAGTCAGAGTGGTACCACATGAGAAGTCAGAGTGGTATCACATGAGAAGTCAGGGTGGTATCAAATGAGAGGTCAGGGTGGTATCACATGAGAGGTCATGGTGGTATCACATGAGAAGTCATGGTGGTCTCACATGAGAGGTCAGAGTGGTATCACATGAGAGGTCATGGTGGTATCACATGAGAAGTCAGGGTGATATCACGTGGTATCACATGAGAGGTCAGTGTGGTATCACATGAGAGGTCAGAGTGGTATCACGTGAGAAGTCAGGGTGGTATCACATGAGAAGTCAGGATCGTCATAGTTAGTTTTCGGATATGCACGAAATGTAACAATTCTTAATTGGGACATGCTAATGAATATCTGTACCGAAAATATCCAATTGTTAGGAGACGACGAACGACGGGTATCACATGAGAGGTCAGAGTGGTATCACGTGAGAAGTCAGGGTGGTATCACATGAGAAGTCAGGATCGTCATCGTTAGTTTTCGTATATGCACGAAATGTAACAATTCTTAATTGGGACATGCTAATGAATATCTGTACCGAAAATATCCAATTGTTAGGAGAAGACGAAAGACGGAAGATGACAGATAGCGATATCCCACTTGATCAATCATGTGAGCTGAAATGATTGCCTTGGTACTCTGTTGAACAGTTTTGCAAAATGTGTACTGAATAACCTCTATTATAATGACAAATTAATCAAATGTTATGTTTAAACATATGAGAGGTCAGAGTGGTATCACATGAGAAGTCAGGGTGGTATCAAATGAGAGGTCAGGGTGGTATCACATGAGAGGTCATGGTGGTATCACATGAGAAGTCATGGGGGTATCACATGAGAGGTCAGCGGGGTATCACATGAGAGGTCAGTGTGGTATCACATGAGAAGTCAGGGTGGTAACACATGAGAGGTCAGAGTGGTATCACATGAGAGGTCAGAGAGGTATCAAATGAGAGGTCAGAGTGGTATCACATGAGAGGTCAGAGTGGTATCAAATGAGAGGTCAGAGTGGTCTCACATGAGAAGTCAGAGTGGTATCACATGAGAGGCCAGGGTGGTATCACATGAGAGGTCAGAGCGGTATCACATGAGAAGTCAGAGTGGAATCACATGAGAGGTCAGAGTGGTATCACATGAGAGGTCAGTGTGGGATCACATCAGAGGTCAGAGTGGTATCACATGAGAAGTCAGAGAGGTATCACATGAGAAGTCAGAGTGGTATCACATGAGAGGCCAGGGTGGTATCACATGAGAGGTCAGAGCGGTATCACATGAGAAGTCAGAGTGGAATCACATGAGAGGTCAGAGTGGTATCACATGAGAGGTCAGAGAGGTATCAAATGAGAGGTCAGAGTGGTATCACATGAGAAGTAAGAGTGGTATCACATGAGAGGTCAGAGTGGTATCAAATGAGAGCCATCTTAAATCAATCTTTGGTGGTATCATATGAGAAGTCAGGGTGGTATCACATGGGAGGTCAGGGTGGTATCACATGAGAAGTCAGGATCGTCATCGTTAGTTTTCGGATATGCACGAAATGTAACAATTCTTAATTGGGACATGCTAATGAATATCTGTACCGAAAATATCCAATTGTTAGGAGACGACGAAAGACGGAAGATGACAGATAGCGATATCCCACTTGATCAATCATGTGAGCTGAAATGATTGCCTTGGTACTCTGTTGAACAGTTTTGCAAAATGTGTACTGAATAACCTCTATTATAATGACAAATTAATCAAATGTTATTTTTAAACATATGAGAGGTCAGAGTGGTATCACATGAGAAGTCAGGGTGATATCACGTGGTATCACATGAGAGGTCAGTGTGGTATCACATGAGAGGTCAGAGTGGTATCACGTGAGAAGTCAGGGTGGTATCACATGAGAAGTCAGGATCGTCATAGTTAGTTTTCGGATATGCACGAAATGTAACAATTCTTAATTGGGACATGCTAATGAATATCTGTACCGAAAATATCCAATTGTTAGGAGACGACGAACGACGGAAGATGACAGATAGCGATATCCCACTTGATCAATCATGTGAGCTGAAATGATTGCCTTGGTACTCTGTTGAACAGTTTTGCAAAATGTGTACTGAATAACCTCTATTATAATGACAAATTAATCAAATGTTATTTTTAAACATATGAGAGGTCAGAGTGGTATCACATGAGAAGTCAGGGTGGTATCAAATGAGAGGTCAGGGTGGTATCACATGAGAGGTCATGGTGGTATCACATGAGAAGTCAGGGTGATATCACATGAGAAGTCAGGGTGGTATCACATGAGAAGTCAGGATCGTCATCGTTAGTTTTCGGATATGCACGAAATGTAACAATTCTTAATTGGGACATGCTAATGAATATCTGTACCGAAAATATCCAATTGTTAGGAGACGACGAACGACGGAAGATGACAGATAGCGATATCCCACTTGATCAATCATGTGAGCTGAAATGATTGCCTTGGTACTCTGTTGAACAGTTTTGCAAAATGTGTACTGAATAACCTCTATTATAATGACAAATTAATCAAATGTTATGTTTAAACATATTGCATAAAGGGAAAAAACGAGGAACATCAAAAACGCGACCTGTTCACAACATAAACCGTGAGCATTACATCGGTAAAACCCGGACACAGTCCTCAAACTAAGTCGTGACTGCCTCATTTTACGTAGACTATATGGGCATCAATCAACTGAGGTTTATGTTTGCTTGTTTGTATAAGGTTTTACGTCATCTTAGTACGTGTAGGTCAACAGACGGCGTGTATCACGGGCGACAACGTGAAACGGGTAGCATTAGATAGGAGAGAAATGACAAGACATTGGTCTTGTGACGACGGTTGTCAAGGGAAACACCATGAAACGGATACCGATAGGGTAAAGAAAATGACAAAACATTGGTCATGTGACAACGGTTGTCAAGAGAAACACCAAGAAGCGGATACCGATAGGAAATGAAAAAAACATTGGTCATTTGACGACGGGTGTAGTAAAGCAGATAAATGACAACATATGATTCCTGATGTCAGGAGAGACGCCATTGAAAGAAAAGCAACAAAGAAATAAAATGGTAAGTTTCAGGGCAGCAGAGGCCGGAACTACAGCTGAAACGCGAATCGATTATTAGAAAAAGATCATTACAATATACTGGGTTTTATCGACATTAAAGATATCCATTAACAACATCTGACGAAGCACAGACAGTGGTCTGCTTGTTTCACATCTTGTAGTACAATTACCAATATCGCGTCTCTTGCTTCCTTAACAAGAAACCCAATCGACTGTATATTCCAAGTTCGGAGATCTCACAAAGAACTGCCCTGCGGTATCCCGATACATGATCGTACGAGGTGACTAATGCGGAGTTTTCATCTTTGTCTTCTTCTTTGGGACATAGAATAGCTCAAAGCTGACCTGATATCCCGTCTGCAATGCCTGCGACCTGTCCTTTTGGCGATGTCGTCATAAAAACCTAGGTAGCTTCCGGTCGGAATATTAGAACCGGTTGCGGTATCCAGGTTCCGTTGTTTCAATAATAACATTCATTGGCCCCTTCACTTGTGGACAAATGATCTTCGCTGTTGTGAGGACGCTAAGCCCTAACCAAACAAACAAACTCAATCGACACCACCCTAAGTTAGATATCGCTCTGTGCGTTAAATCAATGACTTACCATCAGGTAAGCAGCAATACTTGGGGGATGTATAACAACACTTTTGTGGGGTGTTGTTATACAATTTGAAAAGTAAAAGTTCTGGAGATGTGGTATGGTCCAAATATAAATTTATTAGAATAACTTTCTCTAGGTCGGTGGGTGATTTCTGGAGTATCCAAAAACACACCCGTACAGTCCGATGCCTAGCTCCTAACTGAAGTTACAAATCATAATCGTGTCCTAAGTACATTTACACAAAAGCAATTAAGCGTCATTCATAGCAATCGGCCTTTCAGACTTCGGCCGTACCCGACCAGGTAAGCCAATTTAGCTGTCCTTTGTCTGAGACTGAATGCAGTGTCCGATCTGGTATGACCAGTTAATCCTGTTACGTAATATAATTAAGTTGAAAGATATATGGTATAAGATGGACAAAGTAAATGCATGAGTTAATCTGACAACAATGACACATGTCGACTTTAAAGGAAAAGCTTCATAAATAGAACTTATCTAAATTGACACAAGTTCAGGAGAAACAATTTACACATATAGTTCCAGGATATTAATTATATTTATGTCACACGATGGTATAGATTGAATGAAAGTTTATAGGTTAAAATACGCCAAATAACGAATATAATGATATATTAAATCAAAGTTCAAATTTAGCACTTTTATCATAAAATTCTTTATGATAATTTCCCTCCGGCTCCGGTAAAGACGCGTCCCGCGGCTTTGTTTTAACGATAAAAACCGCGTCCGTAATTTCGGTTGTAATATCCGGATCCTCTACCGTAGTTCTGTTGGTTTACAAAAACCGGCGTTGGTGGCACTAGACTTAGTTGTTGTTTTAATTGACATATTTCATTTTTAAGTTTGTCATTTATATCCAGCATTAACTTGCTTTGCACACACAGTTCTTCTGCACCTTGTAATTTATGTGTCAAATCTGCAATTTCTCCTTTTTGTTGGATGATCACTTCGTACAGACTGTTTTTGTGTGCATTGTCTTCGTTGACAGAAGTTAGTGCTACGCTTAGCTTTTTGTTGCTATCTGCTAGTTTTTCTTTCAATGTTGAATTTTCTGTTCTCAACAGCGTTGCTTGTTCCATGGTTATAAGGCACGTGTCACAGTCATTGGATTTTGATAGTAAAAGATTGTGGTCACTTTGTAATTGGTCACGCTGACTTGATAAGTCCGAAACTTTCTGTTTAAGTTTTAAAATTAAATTACATTCTGTTGATGTGGGAACACATGGTTTTGGTATCTCACTGTCAGGAATTGACGAAAATGGTAGCATACCTTGCAGATGTTTTCTTTCCTTGTACAGTGTCATTCTTTCATTGTCTCTCCTCCTTTTGGCGCGGGATTTGGACTTACTTTTGTTGCTCTGTTTCTCTGTTTGTCGCGATGTCACTGAAAGGTTTGTTAAGGGGGTGAGGCTATGGTTGTGAATTCTGGCGTTGGTGCCGTTATGAATCTGGGCGTCTGTGCCGTTGTCGATTCTTCTAGTATTGGGTAAGGGGGTGCTCGGTGACATCAAGGGTTGACGGAAGTTTCGTCGTCGGTAATCCTTTAAGAAACAGAGTCCAGAAAAGTGTCCATTTTTTCCACACTTAAAACACTGGGCTGATATTGCGGGGCATGTTCTAAGATGGCCGTTGTGAAACGTTAAGCCGCATCGGGTGCAATGTCTGTCGGTTTGCAATTCCCAGTTGTTTCGTCCAGTTCCGGTGTTATTCCAGAAACGTTGAGGAGTCTGATGAGATGAGTTGACGGCTCTCTGTTGAAACATGGTCGATCTTATCCACGTTAGTCTTGATGGTTGTAGGTGTGGGGAAATCTCGCTTGGCAGTGAAGGTTCGGTATCTTGTACGTAAATTGACTTACACAAATGAATGAGGCAAATTACTCCGGATTATTCCACCAATTATAACAACACTTTTGTGGGGTATTGTTATACAATTTGAAAAGTAAAAGTTCTGGAGATGTTGTATGGTCCAAATATAAATTTATTAAAATAACTTTCTCTAGGTCGGTGGATGATTTCTGGAGTATCCAAAAACACACCCGTACAGTCCGATGCCTAGCTCCTAACTGAAGTTACAAATCATAATCGTGTCCTAAGTACATTTACACAAAAGCAATTAAGCGTCATTCATAGCAATCGGCCTTTCAGACTTCGGCCGTACCCGACCAGGTAAGCCAATTTAGCTGTCCTTTGTCTGAGACTGAATGCAGTGTCCGATCTGGTATGACCAGTTAATCCTGTTACGTAATATAATTAAGTTGAAAGATATATGGTATAAGATGGACAAAGTAAATGCATGAGTTAATCTGACAACAATGACACATGTCGACTTTAAAGGAAAAGCTTCATAAATAGAACTTATCTAAATTGACACAAGTTCAGGAGAAACAATTTACACATATAGTTCCAGGATATTAATTATATTTATGTCACACGATGGTATAGATTGAATGAAAGTTTATAGGTTAAAATACGCCAAATAACGAATATAATGATATATTAAATCAAAGTTCAAATTTAGCACTTTTATCATAAAATTCTTTATGATAGATGTATAACACAATAAACGAAAGAAGCACTAATAAAACACTGATTACTATTCAGGTTGTGTTTATTATCGTTAGTCAGTAATCATCAGTGGTTAAGCTCGTAGTCATCTAAGAGACCTATTTTTTAACATGGAAACGTTCATTATTTATCGACTAGATGATCAGACCTAAAACCAGTCAAACACGCCAGTCACGTTGCAGATCACGATACCTGAGATGCTTGTCATCGGCAAGGTCACGAATACATGTAGATACACATAAGTTGAAACGTTTAATGGATTCGTCCGTACGTGCATGAACAAGTGCTAGATTTCTTTTTAATTTGTCAGAATTAATTTATGCAGTTTATCTATATTCAGTCTGTAATATGCAGACGTTTGACTATGCAACTAGAAACCGCCTCACTGGAACAGACAAGTGAGAACAATACACAGAGGTAATAATACAGCGTACACTTACAAAGGAATGTTGTGTCACTGCTGCAAGCGACATGCTGTAGATACAAACATTTAAGGATTTTCACTTTATGAATATATTATACTGTATTGCATAAAATATAATGAACAGTGTTTGGTCCTCTCGACTTACGTCATCTTGCCGACACACTGCACTCCGGAGGTGTCGTAAAGGAGGTCGTTCACTCCAGAGGTGTCGTAAAGGAGGTCGTTCTCTCCAGAGGTGTCGTAAAGGAGGTCGTTTTCTCCAGAAGTGTCGTAAAGGAGGTCGTTCTCTCCGGAGGTGTCGTAAAGTAGGTCGTTCTCTCCGGAGGTGTCGTAAAGGAGGTCGTTCACTCCGGAGGTGTCGTAAAGGAGATCGTCCTCTCCGGAGGTGTCGTAAAGGAGATCGTTCTCTCCAGAGGTGTCGTAAAGGAGGTCGTTTTCTCCAGAGTTGTCGTAAAGGAGGTCGTTCTCTCCAGAGTTGTTGTAAAGGAGGTCGTTCTCTCCAGAGTTGTCGTAAAGGAGGTCGTTCTCTCCAGAGTTGTCGTAAAGGAGGTCATTCTCTCCAGAGGTGTCGTAAAGGAGGTCGTTCTCTCCAGAGGTGTTGTAAAGGAGGTCGTTCTTTCCTAACCTGCTATCTCCTTGACGCTCGAATGAAGAAAGTAGCGACTCCTCTATCAGAGACGTAACGAGTTGGTTCTTGACCTACATGCTATATACAGGTCACACTGAAACACGCTCTGTCTCTAAAACCGTGATTGTGTGATGTACAGTAAACGTGAGCTGAGCCACGACTACAGGTTAACGTCACTAGCTTAATCACAGTCACTAATTAATAGCTTACTTTTTTAAGAAATGTTCGTCATTATTATAATTAAGAAAGAAAAGATTTCTAGGATATAGAATATGAACCTTCATGTACAATTCACAAACATATAATCCACGGACGCGTCTCTCTGCTTCATTGTGCCCTATTGATGCAATGCCAACGGTTACGTACATGATTTGGTATGGTTTGGTTTTGTATTGTTTAACGTCCTATCAGCAGCTATGGTCATTTAAGGACGACCTCCCCTGTGTGCAAGATGCATGCGTGTAGTATATTCGTGTGTATTTTGGCAGGCTGTGATATGTTCGTGTTTGTCTCCTTGCGATAGCGCGAAACTGATGCCGACTGTATAGTGGTACCTCACTGAAACATACTGCCGAAAACACCCAGCAGGACACCCTACCCCGTCACATATTACTGACAACGGGTGAACCAGTCGTCCCACTCACTAAATTGCTGAGCGTTTAGCAGGAGTAGAAACTACCATTTTTACAGACGCTGGTATGTCTCGGCCAGGGGACAGAACCCAAAGCCTTCCTCTCAGGGGCGAACGCTCAACTATAGGCCAAAAGTGAGGCATTGCCAAGGGAAACATTAGGAAGAAGAAAGTTGTTTAGAAAGAACGGAAAAGATAAGATCCCAAATTGAGTCGCCTCTTACGATCATGCAATGGGGGCAGCAGGTATAATTCTTACGCCCTACCTGCAGGGACTTACGTACGTGAATTACCCAGCAAGGTCAGTCGTTCACAAACTGTACACACTTATCTACAAGGTCAGATATTACTGACCATCTCGATAGTCCACAAGTTAATGCTCGCTCACGTGCTCTGCACCCCTAGATTACGTAATGACAACAGTGAATGCACGCGATCAGCTATTTGATTGGTTTCAAAAAATTGACCATTCACTAGGCTGATTCATTTCCTTTCAAAATTACAGAGGAGCGATACTCGAACTAATAGCGGGTCAGTTTTACTGGTATGCTGACGTGCGATTATTTTGATGTACAAACCATCATCCACGGAGCCTTTGATTTCGTCACGACATCTTCCAGGGGTGAACGGATAACACTACGCAGAGAGTGTAACTCCTGAATTTCGAGGATGTGGAATGTAATGACAAAATATCAGCCATGTATTAATAGTAATACACACATATAACGACAAGGTTATATTATTTCTTGTACATTTGAAGCAGTGACTTGTTCAGTACCATAACCAATGGATTTGGTTTGTTTAACGTCCTATTAACAGCTAAAGACACTGAAGGACTTGCCTTCATGTGTGTGGTGTATGCGTGCTTGTGTGTATGTTTATTAGAGACAGGGTATGTTGTCGTATTTGCCTCCTGGCGATAGTGCGAATCAGATGCCGACTTAAGAGTGCTATCTCACTGAACTACCATACCGAAGGCACCCAGCACAGTCGAATTATACTGACAACGGGGAAACCAGTTGGTGCGTTAACCCTAAATATTGAGCGGTAAGCAGGGAATAACAATTACCATGTTTAAGGGTTTTGGTATGTCCCGGCCTGAGGGACAGAACCCATTGCCGATCTCACTTGGGAGAACGCTCAACACCAATATCTGTTGCAAGGGGAGCCGCAGACAAGTTGTGGTTTCTTCAATGTCCCCTTAGCAGGGTCCCCGGCCCCACATTTGTCGCCATTTACGACATGTAGGGGGAGACAGCAGACCTATTCCTTCCCTGTATCTGCAAGGGTTTTCTTTAAAGCGGGTCATAATTAAGTACGGATACTACTTCAATGAAAATGTCGAGTTTTTGACTGAAATTTGGTGCCGGGACAGTTAAATAAAATAAGGCTCTGTTATTGGACCTGCTACCTGCTTTAAATGGCGGAAGCCCCCCACTAACATCAATCAACTACATACCTTGCCATATAATGAGTCACGCGAACACGTGCTTTTACATGTAATTGTTTGGTACATCAGTTTTTTATTCAAAAATACATTTGAGTAATAAAATACACTTTGGCCTACAATTCTGAAAAATAAAATACGAGTGCTTATTTAGCTAACGACTGACTGGCGCACTTACGGTGTCTTTAATGAGGTATGAAACAGGCTAGAATATCAGTGCGGATCCTATCCTGTATAACGTTTAAGGTATCAGCTCCCACCTGAGTTTACAGGTAATATACAGGTAAACCTTGTCTCGTCGTACCTTGCCTATAGAGGTGCTTTGTTAGCGCACCTTTATACCTCCTTTAATAATCGGGGTGTTATGAATACACAAGATTAAACAACAATACTACCTGACGCCGCCTGTATATATATGGCTAGATTGTAAGGTAACTCATGGTATCTCACAGGTAAGGACAGTGTTTACCTGGGTTAAAGGTAGATAACGCACAGGTAAGTACCATACACACGGGTTAAATCAGGAGAACAGATGTCACGCACCCAATTACCTTTCAGAGGGTTCATTCAAGCTTTAATAGGCATCTAGGTATACTATATAGCCGTAGTAAATATGTACACACACCTGAGCATTGCTGTGGAACATGTACAGGTAAAACTTGAATACACCGGAATGTGGCGCGTCTCTTGATGATATGTTGAATGTATAAAGTATTATCCTCTCTCGACGTGTGTTTAAATATTTATACACCCTCGTAAATCCTTTCTGATGTTTAGAACACGGCGAAGATTGATTTTAAGAATTCTATTTGCATCTACACGCTAATGTCTATACCTGCAATTAAGTGTTATTTAATCGTCGACACCGGATCATTTCGTTGCCAATATGTGACAGAGATCTGGTGATCCATCCTGGGAATGACGTCACATTATCTCATTTTCTCTGGGGATTCTTGTAGCACAGTGTCTGATCAATATCGAATTACAGCTCATGTACCTACACTTATCATAGGTCCGCCGTTTAAGAGCTTCTATTTCTGATCAGGAAATGAAGACGAAATGAATTATTTTTGTCTCTTTGGCCAGAGACACGCTAATAATCTGCCGCCTGTCCGTCCGTCTGAGTATATCTTCCCATATATCCACCTTTCACAGTATGGTATTCTACGACGATATGTCAAAATGTCAAAATGTCAAAATGTTAACATGACAGAGTGTTTTATAACAAATGATCGAATATTAACAGTGTCCGCTGACTAATCGCCGAATATCAACAGTGTGCGCTTACTTCTGACCGAACATCAACAGGGCCGAGTGTCCGCTAACTGATGACCGAATATCAACAGGACCGAGTGTCCACTAACTAATGACCGAATATCAACAGTGTGAGCTTACTACTGACCGAACATCAACAGTGTGAGCTTACTACTGACCGAACATCAACAGTGTGAGCTTACTACTGACCGAACATCAACAGTGTGAGCTTACTACTGACCGAACATCAACAGTGTGAGCTTACTACTGACCGAACATCAACAGTGTGAGCTTACTACTGACCGAACATCAACAGTGTGAGCTTACTACTGACCGAACATCAACAGTGTGAGCTTACTACTGACCGAACATCAACAGTGTGAGCTTACTACTGACCGAACATCAACAGTGTGAGCTTACTACTGACCGAACATCAACAGTGTGAGCTTACTACTGACCGAACATCAACAGTGTGAGCTTACTACTGACCGAACATCAACAGTGTGAGCTTACTACTGACCGAACATCAACAGTGTGAGCTTACTACTGACCGAACATCAACAGTGTGAGCTTACTACTGACCGAACATCAACAGTGTGAGCTTACTACTGACCGAACATCAACAGTGTGAGCTTACTACTGACCGAACATCAACAGTGTGAGCTTACTACTGACCGAACATCAACAGTGTGAGCTTACTACTGACCGAACATCAACAGTGTGAGCTTACTACTGACCGAACATCAACAGTGTGAGCTTACTACTGACCGAACATCAACAGTGTGAGCTTACTACTGACCGAACATCAACAGTGTGAGCTTACTACTGACCGAACATCAACAGTGTGAGCTTACTACTGACCGAACATCAACAGTGTGAGCTTACTACTGACCGAACATCAACAGTGTGAGCTTACTACTGACCGAACATCAACAGTGTGAGCTTACTACTGACCGAACATCAACAGTGTGAGCTTACTACTGACCGAACATCAACAGTGTGAGCTTACTACTGACCGAACATCAACAGTGTGAGCTTACTACTGACCGAACATCAACAGTGTGAGCTTACTACTGACCGAACATCAACAGTGTGAGCTTACTACTGACCGAACATCAACAGTGTGAGCTTACTACTGACCGAACATCAACAGTGTGAGCTTACTACTGACCGAACATCAACAGTGTGAGCTTACTACTGACCGAACATCAACAGTGTGAGCTTACTACTGACCGAACATCAACAGTGTGAGCTTACTACTGACCGAACATCAACAGTGTGAGCTTACTACTGACCGAACATCAACAGTGTGAGCTTACTACTGACCGAACATCAACAGTGTGAGCTTACTACTGACCGAACATCAACAGTGTGAGCTTACTACTGACCGAACATCAACAGTGTGAGCTTACTACTGACCGAACATCAACAGTGTGAGCTTACTACTGACCGAACATCAACAGTGTGAGCTTACTACTGACCGAACATCAACAGTGTGAGCTTACTACTGACCGAACATCAACAGTGTGAGCTTACTACTGACCGAACATCAACAGTGTGAGCTTACTACTGACCGAACATCAACAGTGTGAGCTTACTACTGACCGAACATCAACAGTGTGAGCTTACTACTGACCGAACATCAACAGTGTGAGCTTACTACTGACCGAACATCAACAGTGTGAGCTTACTACTGACCGAACATCAACAGTGTGAGCTTACTACTGACCGAACATCAACAGTGTGAGCTTACTACTGACCGAACATCAACAGTGTGAGCTTACTACTGACCGAACATCAACAGTGTGAGCTTACTACTGACCGAACATCAACAGTGTGAGCTTACTACTGACCGAACATCAACAGTGTGAGCTTACTACTGACCGAACATCAACAGTGTGAGCTTACTACTGACCGAACATCAACAGTGTGAGCTTACTACTGACCGAACATCAACAGTGTGAGCTTACTACTGACCGAACATCAACAGTGTGAGCTTACTACTGACCGAACATCAACAGTGTGAGCTTACTACTGACCGAACATCAACAGTGTGAGCTTACTACTGACCGAACATCAACAGTGTGAGCTTACTACTGACCGAACATCAACAGTGTGAGCTTACTACTGACCGAACATCAACAGTGTGAGCTTACTACTGACCGAACATCAACAGTGTGAGCTTACTACTGACCGAACATCAACAGTGTGAGCTTACTACTGACCGAACATCAACAGTGTGAGCTTACTACTGACCGAACATCAACAGTGTGAGCTTACTACTGACCGAACATCAACAGTGTGAGCTTACTACTGACCGAACATCAACAGTGTGAGCTTACTACTGACCGAACATCAACAGTGTGAGCTTACTACTGACCGAACATCAACAGTGTGAGCTTACTACTGACCGAACATCAACAGTGTGAGCTTACTACTGACCGAACATCAACAGTGTGAGCTTACTACTGACCGAACATCAACAGTGTGAGCTTACTACTGACCGAACATCAACAGTGTGAGCTTACTACTGACCGAACATCAACAGTGTGAGCTTACTACTGACCGAACATCAACAGTGTGAGCTTACTACTGACCGAACATCAACAGTGTGAGCTTACTACTGACCGAACATCAACAGTGTGAGCTTACTACTGACCGAACATCAACAGTGTGAGCTTACTACTGACCGAACATCAACAGTGTGAGCTTACTACTGACCGAACATCAACAGTGTGAGCTTACTACTGACCGAACATCAACAGTGTGAGCTTACTACTGACCGAACATCAACAGTGTGAGCTTACTACTGACCGAACATCAACAGTGTGAGCTTACTACTGACCGAACATCAACAGTGTGAGCTTACTACTGACCGAACATCAACAGTGTGAGCTTACTACTGACCGAACATCAACAGTGTGAGCTTACTACTGACCGAACATCAACAGTGTGAGCTTACTACTGACCGAACATCAACAGTGTGAGCTTACTACTGACCGAACATCAACAGTGTGAGCTTACTACTGACCGAACATCAACAGTGTGAGCTTACTACTGACCGAACATCAACAGTGTGAGCTTACTACTGACCGAACATCAACAGTGTGAGCTTACTACTGACCGAACATCAACAGTGTGAGCTTACTACTGACCGAACATCAACAGTGTGAGCTTACTACTGACCGAACATCAACAGTGTGAGCTTACTACTGACCGAACATCAACAGTGTGAGCTTACTACTGACCGAACATCAACAGTGTGAGCTTACTACTGACCGAACATCAACAGTGTGAGCTTACTACTGACCGAACATCAACAGTGTGAGCTTACTACTGACCGAACATCAACAGTGTGAGCTTACTACTGACCGAACATCAACAGTGTGAGCTTACTACTGACCGAACATCAACAGTGTGAGCTTACTACTGACCGAACATCAACAGTGTGAGCTTACTACTGACCGAACATCAACAGTGTGAGCTTACTACTGACCGAACATCAACAGTGTGAGCTTACTACTGACCGAACATCAACAGTGTGAGCTTACTACTGACCGAACATCAACAGTGTGAGCTTACTACTGACCGAACATCAACAGTGTGAGCTTACTAATGACCGAACATCAACAGTGTGAGCTTACTAATGACCGAACATCAACAGTGTGAGCTTACTACTGACCGAACATCAACAGTGTGAGCTTACTACTGACCGAACATCAACAGTGTGAGCTTACTACTGACCGAACATCAACAGTGTGAGCTTACTACTGACCGAACATCAACAGTGTGAGCTTACTACTGACCGAACATCAACAGTGTGAGCTTACTACTGACCGAACATCAACAGTGTGAGCTTACTACTGACCGAACATCAACAGTGTGAGCTTACTACTGACCGAACATCAACAGTGTGAGCTTACTACTGACCGAACATCAACAGTGTGAGCTTACTACTGACCGAACATCAACAGTGTGAGCTTACTACTGACCGAACATCAACAGTGTGAGCTTACTACTGACCGAACATCAACAGTGTGAGCTTACTACTGACCGAACATCAACAGTGTGAGCTTACTACTGACCGAACATCAACAGTGTGAGCTTACTACTGACCGAACATCAACAGTGTGAGCTTACTACTGACCGAACATCAACAGTGTGAGCTTACTACTGACCGAACATCAACAGTGTGAGCTTACTAATGACCGAACATCAACAGTGTGAGCTTACTAATGACCGAACATCAACAGTGTGAGCTTACTACTGACCGAACATCAACAGTGTGAGCTTACTACTGACCGAACATCAACAGTGTGAGCTTACTACTGACCGAACATCAACAGTGTGAGCTTACTACTGACCGAACATCAACAGTGTGAGCTTACTACTGACCGAACATCAACAGTGTGAGCTTACTACTGACCGAACATCAACAGTGTGAGCTTACTACTGACCGAACATCAACAGTGTGAGCTTACTACTGACCGAACATCAACAGTGTGAGCTTACTACTGACCGAACATCAACAGTGTGAGCTTACTACTGACCGAACATCAACAGTGTGAGCTTACTACTGACCGAACATCAACAGTGTGAGCTTACTACTGACCGAACATCAACAGTGTGAGCTTACTACTGACCGAACATCAACAGTGTGAGCTTACTACTGACCGAACATCAACAGTGTGAGCTTACTACTGACCGAACATCAACAGTGTGAGCTTACTACTGACCGAACATCAACAGTGTGAGCTTACTACTGACCGAACATCAACAGTGTGAGCTTACTACTGACCGAACATCAACAGTGTGAGCTTACTACTGACCGAACATCAACAGTGTGAGCTTACTACTGACCGAACATCAACAGTGTGAGCTTACTAATGACCGAACATCAACAGTGTGAGCTTACTAATGACCGAACATCAACAGTGTGAGCTTACTACTGACCGAACATCAACAGTGTGAGCTTACTACTGACCGAACATCAACAGTGTGAGCTTACTACTGACCGAACATCAACAGTGTGAGCTTACTACTGACCGAACATCAACAGTGTGAGCTTACTACTGACCGAACATCAACAGTGTGAGCTTACTACTGACCGAACATCAACAGTGTGAGCTTACTACTGACCGAACATCAACAGTGTGAGCTTACTACTGACCGAACATCAACAGTGTGAGCTTACTACTGACCGAACATCAACAGTGTGAGCTTACTACTGACCGAACATCAACAGTGTGAGCTTACTACTGACCGAACATCAACAGTGTGAGCTTACTACTGACCGAACATCAACAGTGTGAGCTTACTACTGACCGAACATCAACAGTGTGAGCTTACTACTGACCGAACATCAACAGTGTGAGCTTACTACTGACCGAACATCAACAGTGTGAGCTTACTACTGACCGAACATCAACAGTGTGAGCTTACTACTGACCGAACATCAACAGTGTGAGCTTACTAATGACCGAACATCAACAGTGTGAGCTTACTAATGACCGAACATCAACAGTGTGAGCTTACTACTGACCGAACATCAACAGTGTGAGCTTACTACTGACCGAACATCAACAGTGTGAGCTTACTACTGACCGAACATCAACAGTGTGAGCTTACTACTGACCGAACATCAACAGTGTGAGCTTACTACTGACCGAACATCAACAGTGTGAGCTTACTACTGACCGAACATCAACAGTGTGAGCTTACTACTGACCGAACATCAACAGTGTGAGCTTACTACTGACCGAACATCAACAGTGTGAGCTTACTACTGACCGAACATCAACAGTGTGAGCTTACTACTGACCGAACATCAACAGTGTGAGCTTACTACTGACCGAACATCAACAGTGTGAGCTTACTAATGACCGAACATCAACAGTGTGAGCATACTACTGACCGAACATCAACAGTGTGAGCTTACTAATGACCGAACATCAACAGTGTGTGCTTACTAATGACCGTATATCAACAGGGCAGGGTGTCCGCTAACTAATGACCGAATTTAAGCATGACAGTGTCAGAAAACTAATGACAAAATATAAAAATAGTAGAGTGTACGATTAGTTGTGACCGAATATCAAAATAGTTGCCGTTTTGCTCAAACTAAAAGGGGTGCGGGACAAAGGGAATACATCTATATGGTTTAGTGTGAGGCGATTTGTCAAGTCAGTATTTCTAGATGCTTTATAAACAAGTAAACCGTGAAGTTTAGACACACCGACGTAAGCGTAAGGCCGACAGTATAAATCACACAGGTTCCGTCTATTGATGTATCCGGTCATACATCATGAGTAAGCATTACTAAGCTGTGGTGAATTGTATATGGTTATATCTATTTAATCTCCTTCGTAATTAATTAATTAATCAGTGTCATTGAAATATATTTCTGTCCAACACAGAAGACGAAAACTCACGGCCTTTCTTGTCAAATGCCTTAAGCTATTTATCGAGTTAGCATTATGTTTGCTATTAGTAGATTAGGCTGATACATGAACGTTTAAACTGCACATTGTAGTTAAATAATTTTATATGAATGACCATTACAAAATATTTGACCAATCAAGACTGCTAACCGTATATCGTTGTGTGAGTCTGGTTTTATTGACATTCGTAACAATACAGCGTTTACTATTGATGGCTAAAATAAGATTCGTATACGGATATTACACACCATCCTTGCAATGCCCGAGTAACTGCACGTGTATCAACCAGTATCAGACCGGTAACTTCACCTGTATCAGACCGGTAACTACACCTGTATCAGACCGTTACTACACCTGTATCAGACCGGTAACTACACATGTATCAGACCGTTAACTACACCTATATCAGACCGGTAACTACACCTGTATCAGACCAATTACTACACCTGTATCAGACCGGTAACTACACCTGTATCAGATTGGTTACTACACTTGTATCAGACCGTTACTACACCTGTATCAGACCGGTAACTACACCTGTATCAGACCAATTACTACTCCTGTATCAGACCGGTAACTACACCTGTATCAGATTGGTTACTACACCTGTATCAGACAGGTAACTACACCTGTATCAGACAGGTAACTACTCCTGTATCAGACCGGTTACTACACCTGTATCAGCCCGGTAACTACACCTGTATCAGATTGGTAACTACACCTGTATCAGACAGGTAACTACACCTATATCAAACCTGTAACTACACCTGTATCAGATTGGTTACTACACCTGTATCAGACAGGTAACTACACCTGTATCAGACCGGTTACTCCACCTGTATCAGACCGGTTACTACACCTGTATCAGACCGGTTACTACACTTGTATCAGACCGGTTACTACATCTGTATCAGACCGGTAACTACACCTGTATCGGACTGGTAACTACTCCTGTATCAGACCGGTTACTACACCTGTATCAAACCTGTAACTACACCTGTATCAGACCGGTAACTACACCTGTATCGGACTGGTTACTACACTTGTATCAGACAGGTTACTACATCTGTATCAGACCGGTAACTACACATGTATCGGACTGGTAACTACTCCTGTATCAGCCCGGTTACTACACCTGTATCAAACCTGAAACTACACCTGTATCAGACCGGTTACTACACTTGTATCAGACCGGTAACTACACCTGTATCGGACTGGTTACTACACCTGTATCAGACCGGTAACTACATGTAACTACCTCTTTCAGATATGTTACTTAATCAAATGATATCCCAGATTGAATGTATA
This sequence comes from Mizuhopecten yessoensis, assembly GCF_002113885.1. Taxonomy (NCBI): domain Eukaryota; kingdom Metazoa; phylum Mollusca; class Bivalvia; order Pectinida; family Pectinidae; genus Mizuhopecten; species Mizuhopecten yessoensis. Next base: position 90,949 of record NW_018405816.1, read on the forward strand.
ACGTCCCCTTTACACTTGTACTTTCAAGTCTTTCTTTGAAGGTGCACATCACACAAACCTTGATTACGTCATAGAGGTAATAGTTTTCAAATCTCGCCGACTTTTAAACATTGTGTGGTGAGTGTCCCAATTACGTGTTTACACACACGGGAGGTTACGCTAACATGTACTTTACACTTTAAATGATTGCAATTAGTTTTCTATCAAAGGATATTTGACAGGTCTTTTATGCTCTTCTTAATTAACTTTTCACACCAAAAGATCAAACATATGATATATAAGAAGAAAACTATGGTAATGTACAAAATTATGAGACTAGCTTCTGGTTATATATGTTATCTATCCAGTCTCCAACACCGAGTTTACTGTCAAAATGGGCAGCAGAAAGAAATTAGCACATCTAGATTCAAGTTTTGGATTATGAGAATTATAGCAAGACAACTTAACATTTACTGCCGACAGAGAGGTCACAAATGCATTAGATATATCCCTCCAATTCATCAGATAATGTAATAGAATTATCAATACAGTAATTATATATATATACGTATCTATATGGGGCAAAGAAGTAATTCCAACAGCGTGGACAAGTTAAGGTTGTCAAATTTTCGAAGCGTATCCTACGGACATACCTCCATTAGGATCCAGTGCTATATGTAGGATCCAGTGCTGTATGGAGGATCCAGTGTTAAATGTAGGATCAAGTGCTATATGTAGGATCCAGTGGTATATGTAGGATCCAGTGTTATATGGTATTTTACCGTCTATATTACTTCTTTGACCAATACGTATCTATATATATATTTAAATGAATTAAAGATAACATTTCTTATTGTATTGGAAATATCTTTAAATGCAATAGAGATCATTCATAAAATGTGGATGTTATGAGATATCTCTATCGTTTATATAATATCTCATCTATTTATAAAGATATCTCTACTGTTTTATTATTTATTTCCTAAAACAGTAAACTATCTTTTTAAGTTATTAAATATTAAGTTGACTACCATAGATAATACTACACACTAAGTGCCGATACCAGGTACACACAGACTCCTAACAGAGGTTGTGTTATAGATAATGTGAATAGCTTACCAACACTGACACAGACATGTTTATTATCACCTGTGAACTCTGACAGATAAATGCCCTGTCATTGTGACATTAAAAGCAAGCGTTATGTTTGAGCATTGTGCGTTACAGTGCGTGTATCCACTGTTTACATTATAAATAAAACGTATTTGAGTTTGTTAGCATAAATCAGAACTCTTTAATGTATAAACCATTAAATATACGCCATAATATACTCAAGGTCACGTACGTACAAACTTTAAAGGGATACGACACTTAGTCTCAATCTGAAAAAAAAGTGAAAAAGGGGAATCCAACACATCTTGTTGTTGTCCACTTGTCTTTGTACCATTCACCATTTTGAAATGCTCTTGTTAATGTGATTAGCTGTTGGGTTTGTCTTTAATGAACGTCGGTGATGGTCGAGTCGGCAATCCGTCAGCCTTGACAGCCAGGGGCTTTAGGATCGTGTTCGGGGTCATCGTCTGGTCGTGTACAACGCACGTGAACTCAACCTGTTGACCATCATGCTCTACGGTTAAAGCGCTACGCTAGGTTAGCATGCAAATCGGTTATATATCTACAGTAACAGGGCCTATTGACCACGTGTCAAGGAACAATAGCACGCGAGCCGGACACTTATTGACCATGAAACCTTCCTATCGCACGCGGATCTTCCCAATAAAGACCAGTATTGAGTTTAAGTTAAGAGAGGTAATCCAAGGAAGATAATTGATCGAGAGACACAATAATGTTGTGATTGGTATAACCTTCCACATCAACTCACCTAAACAGCAATTAACCTTCATCACATCTTAACTTTCATCACATCTAACCTTATCATCAACTAGCCTTCACCTCAGCTAACCTTATCATCAATTAACCTTCATCCCATCTAATCTTATCATCAATTAACCTTCCCCTCAGCTGACCTTATCATCAATTAACCTTCATCACATCTAAACTTCATCACATCTAATCTTGGCATCAATCAACCTTCATCACATCTAACCTTATCATCAATTAACCTTCATCACATCTAACCTTATCATCAATTAACCTTCACCTCAGCTAATCTTATCATCGATTAATCTAAACCTCAGCTAACCTTATCGTCAATTAACCTAAATCTCAGTTAACCTTATCATCAATTAACCTAAACCTCAGCTAACCTTATCATCAATTAACCTCATCACATTTAAACTTCATCACATCTAACTTTATCATCAATTAACCTTCATCACATCTAACCTCATCATCAATTAAACTTCATCACGTCTAACCTTATCATCAATTAACCTTCATCACATCTAACCTTATCATCAATTAACCTTCATCACATCTAAACTTATCATCAATTAACCTTCATCAAATCTAAACTTCATCACATCTAACCTTATCATTAATTAGCCTTCACCTCAGCTAACCTTATCATCGATTAACCTAAACTTCAGCTAACCTTATCATCGATTAACCTCAACCTCAGCTAACCTTATCATCGATTAACCTAAACCTCAGCTAACCTTATCATCGATCAACCTTCATCACATCTAACCTTATCATCAATTAACCTTGGTCACATCTAAACTTCATCACATCTAACCTTATCATCAATTAACCTTCATCACATCTAACCTTATCATCAATTAACCTTCATCACATCTAACTTTATCATCAATTAAACTTCACCAAAGCTTATCTCATCATCAACTAGCCTTCACCTCAGCTAACCTTATCATCAATAAGCCTTCACCACAGCTAACCTTATCATTAATTAACTTAAACCTAGATATAACCTCATCATAAATTAGCCTAAGCCTCAGCTAACCTAACCTCAAATAACCTTATCATCAATTAACCTTCACATTAGCTTACCATACCTCAAATTAACTTAGCATCCATTAATCTAAACTAAGTAGCATTACCTCAAATCGCATTATCGTCAATTAACTTTACCTCTTCTGAATTTAATGAACATCAAATAAATAACCATTAACTAACCCTAACCACAAAATACCTTAGCATCATACCAACACAGACGAACTTTCATTTTAAACACATAAGCATCCATCAATTAATGTAGACCACAACTACCCTTAGCATAGATTAAGGTTTAGTTTATGTACAGTAAGGTAAATAGAGGTGTAATCCAAACACTCGAGACCTTCCACAATTTGTCCTAAGAAACGTCTTTCATTCGATCTAAAAAGTGGGATAAAACTTAAACATCAACCTGTATCGTACGTCGTGAATTATAACAAGTCATACACCTGGAGGGACAGAACGTGGATATCAAAACGTGAATTATAACAAGTCATACACCTGGAGGGAGAGAACGTGAATATCATTACATGAATTATAGCAAGTCATACACCTGGAGGGACAGAACGTGGATATCAAAACGTGAATTATAACAGGTCATACACCTGGAGGGACAGAACGGGGATATCAAAACGTGAATTATAACAGGTCATACACCTGGAGGGACAGAACGTGGATATGAAAACGTGAATTATAACAAGTCATACACCTGGAGGGACAGAACGTGAATATCATAACGTGAATTATAACAAGTCATACACCTGGAGGGACAGAACGTGGATATCAAAACGTGAATTATAACAAGTCATACACCTGGAGGGACAGAACGTGAATATCATAACATGAATTATAGCAAGTCATACACCTGGAGGGACAGAACGTGGATATCATATCGTGAATTATAACAAGTAATACACCTGGAGGGACAGAACGTGGATATCATAACGTGAATTATAACAAGTCATACACCTGGAGGGACAGAACGTGGATATCATAACGTGAATTATAACAAGTCATACACCTGGAGGGACAGAACGTGGATATCATAACGTGAATTATAACAAGTCATGCACCTGGAGGGACAGAACAGCGAATTCAACAACTGGTAGAGATGGGGAGGGGGCGTTGACAACTGATCTCAAATGAAACTTATCTTTAATGACAAAATCTCCGTTTGGACTGTCGCGAGGATGTTCCCTTTAGCCGACCTTGTAGTGACGATTTCATGAGGTCTGCAAAACGTCACCGACATTGAAGTGACGTGGTGTGTAAAACGTCACCGACCTTGTAGTGACGAGGTTTGTAAAACGTTATCGACCTTGTAGTGACGTGGTGTGTAAAACGTCATTAACCTTGTAGTGACGAGGTCTGTTAAACGTCACCGACCTTGTAGTGACGATGTTTTACAAACGTCGCCGACCTTGTAGTGACAAGGTTTGTAAAACGTTACCGACCTTGCAGCGACGAGGTCTGTAAAACGTCACTGACCTTGTAGTGACGAGGTCTGTAAAACGTCAACGACCTTGTAGTGACGAGGCGTGTAAAAACGTCACCGACCTTGTATCGACGTGGTCTGTAAAACGTCACCGACCTTGTACCGACGAGGTTTGTAAAACGTCACTTACCTTGTAGTGACGTGGTGTGTAAAACGTCACCGACCTTGTACTAACGAGGAGTGTAAAACGTTACCGACCTTGCAGTGACGAGGTCTGTAAAACGTCACTGACCTTGTAGTGACGAGGTCTGTAAAACGTCAACGACCTTGTAGTGACGAGGTGTGTAAAACGTCACTAACCTTGTAGTGACGAGGTCTGTAAAACGTTACCGACCTTGTAGTGACGAGGTGTGTAAAACGTCCCTAACCTTGTAGTGACGAGGTATGTAAAACGTTACCGACCTTGTACTGACGAGGTTTGTAAAACATCACCGATCTTGTAGTGACGAGGTTTGTAAAACGTTACCGACCTTGTAGTGACGAGGTCTGTAAAACGTTAGCGACCTTGTAGTGACGAGGTTTGTAAAACGTTAGCGACCTTGTAGTGACGAGGTCTGTAAAACGTTAGCGACCTTGTACTGACGAGGTCTGTAAAACGTCACCGACCTTGTCGTGACGAGGTCTGTAAAACGTCAACGACCTTGTAGTGACGAGGCGTTTAAAACGTCACCGGCCTTGTATCGACGTGGTCTGTAAAACGTCACCGACCTTGTCGTGACGAGGTCTGTAAAACGTCAACGACATTGTAGTGACGAGGCGTTTAAAACGTCACCGGCCTTGGATCGACGTGGTCTGTAAAACATCCCCGACCTTGTAGTGACGAGGTCTATAAAACGTTAGCGACCTTGTAGTGGCGAGGTTTGTAAAACATAAACGACCTTGTAGTGACGAGGTTTGGAAAACGTTACCGACCTTGTAGTGGCGAGGTTTGTAAAACATAAACGACCTTGTAGTGACGAGGTTTGGAAAACGTTACCGACCTTGTAGTGACGAAGTCTGTAAAACGTTAGCGACCTTATAGTGACGAGGTTTGTAAAACGTTAGCGGCCTTGTAGTGACGAGGTCTGTAAATCGTTAGCGACCTTGTAGTGACGAGGTCTATAAAACGTTAGCGACCTTGTAGTGACGAGGTCTATAAAACGTTAGCGACCTTGTAGTGGCGAGGTCTGTAAAACGTTACCGACCTTGTAGTGACGAAGTCTGTAAAACGTTAGCGACCTTATAGTGACGAGGTTTGTAAAACGTTACCGACCCTGTAGTGACGAGGTTTGTAAAACGTTAGCGGCCTTGTAGTGACGAGGTCTGTAAATCGTTAGCGACCTTGTAGTGACGAGGTTTGGAAAACGTTACCGACCTTGTAGTGACGAAGTCTGTAAAACGTTAGCGACCTTATAGTGACGAGGTTTGTAAAACGTTACCGTCCTTGTAGTGACGAGGTCTGTAAAACCTCACTAACCTTGTAGTGACGAGGTCTGTAAAAAGTGTAAAACGTTACCGACCTTGCAGTGACGAGGTCTGTAAAACGTCACTGACGTTGTAGTGACGAGGGCTGTAAAACATCACCGACCTTGTAGTGACGAGCTTTGTAAAACGTTACCGACCTTGTAGTGGCGAGGTTTGTAAAACATAAACGACCTTGTAGTGACGAGGTTTGGAAAACGTTACCGACCTTGTAGTGACGAGGTCTCTAAAACATCACCGACCTTGTAGTGACGAGGTCTCTAAAACATCACCGACCTTGTAGTGACGAGCTTTGTAAAACGTTACCGACCTTGTAGTGACGAAGTCTGTAAAACGTTAGCGACCTTATAGTGACGAGGTTTGTAAAACGTTACCGACCCTGTAGTGACGAGGTTTGTAAAACGTCACTTACCTTGTAGTGACGTGGTGTGTATAACGTCACCGACCTTGTACTAACTAGGTGTGTAAAACGTCACTAACCTAGTAGTGACGAGGTGTGTAAAACGTCACTACCCTTGTAGTGACGAGGTGTGTAAAACGTTACCGACCTTGTAGTGACGAAGTCTGTAAAACGTTAGCGACCTTATAGTGACGAGGTTTGTAAAACGTTACCGTCCTTGTAGTGACGAGGTCTGTAAAAAGTGTAAAACGTTACCGACCTTGCAGCGACGAGGTCTGTAAAACGTCACTGACCGTGTAGTGACGAGGTCTGTAAAACCTCACTAACCTTGTAGTGACGAGGAGTGTAAAACGTCACTGGCCTTGTAGTGACGTGGTGTGTAAAACATCACCGACCTTGTACTAACGAGGTGTGTAAAACGTCACTAGCCTTGTAGTGACGTGGTGTGTAAAATGTCACCGACCTTGTAATAACGAGTTGTGTAAAACGTCACTACCCTTGTAGTGACGAGGTGTGTAAACCGTCACTAACCTTGTAGTGACGTTGTGTGTAAAACGTCCCCGACCTTGTAGTGACGAGGTGTGTAAAACGTCACCGACCTTGTATCGAGGTGGTCTGTAAAACATCACCGACCTTGTACTAACGAGGTGTGCAAAACGTCACTAACCTTGTAGTGTCGTGGTGTGTAAAACTTCACCTACTTTGTACTAACGAGTTGTGTAAAACGCCACTAACCTTGTAGTGACGAGGTTTGTAAAACATCACCGACCTTGTATCGACGAGGTCTGTAAAACATCACCGACCTTGTATCGACGTGGTCTGTAAAACGTCACCGACCTTGTAGTGACGAGGTCTGTAAAACGTCACCGACCTTGTAGTGACGAGGTTGATCCTCACATACATAGCCAATAAGACAAGCATTTCGGCTTTTAAGACCAGTTTGTGCATATCCTGCGTACAGGAACAGCAGCCGCCATTTCACAAACAGAATCGATATGATTCCCCAGAGTAGGAGATTTATCGGATAATACAATTGGGCCGGGATATTTGTGTAGTTTAGTTTTCAATAGGAGAAACTAGAGGACAAACATATTCATTTGTAGATTGTAACCCACCGTCGCCCATGGGTATCACACTGTCGACCGGGGGATATATAATCGGTGTAAGGGCGTTAGGAATGCTTTAAGCCCACATTGCGATATAAGTCCTTGTTATGTACAATAGGACTAGAAGACATGAATTGTATTTGCCCGTCGTTTCCAGAAAACTGTTTAGAGTTTACATATACAGACATATAACCGTGTCTACAATCGCTTTAATGCATTTACTCACGTTTACGTATTTAACGGATGAAGTTTAATTAGTCTTTCATTTAAATTGATAAAAGACAAATATTGGAAAAGGAGAACTATTCGTTTGTATATTATAAATGCTCGCGAGATAACTATACTGTAAACCACAATCAACTATGCATCAAAGACAAAGAAATGCTAAATACAGATATTGTAGATGGGGTGATATCAATAATGGCGGCGACAGCTGTATTCATCTACGCCATCAACTAGCGCAGACACCTATGGCGTTGAATGTGTTATTGCAGTTCGTGATTATACGTTTTAAATTCATATCTATTCAATAATTCTTGCACTTGTCAGCAAAAATAAATAATCAGGAATATCAATCCCCATCCTCGTTTTATCTTACTCAGTGCTAGTTTACTGTTTCCCTGTCCCCGGGACTAATCAACATGTACTCCCTACGCCATGGACCCATACCCTTTCCCCGTCCCCGGGACTAGCCGATATGACACAAATAACCCGCATTCTTTCCTCGTCCCCCGGGATTTATCATCCAGAAGGTTTCAGATGGTTCCCACTATAGTTGTTATTTTATTAAATTGTTTATTATCCTGATGATAATCCTTACAAAATCGATTCGTTTCGTTTCGCCATTTTACTTTATCTCCTGTCCTATAATAGACCATCAATGTTCAATCTTTGAGACCTACAATTGAGGGGGAACTGTTCAAATGTTATGGACCATAAACAGAAGAATCAGTGAAAAGCGAAATTCTCCAAACGCCAAAGAACAATTAAGCAGGCTAATACTATCTAACCGTGTAAAAATAAACTATACAGATTATACTACAGTAGCAAACCGCACCCATAGTTACACGTATCAACCGACGACGTGCTGTTTCCGGAGTATACACTCGGGTATTTCCGGAAGTACTCGGTGTCGAGGAGCGGTTCCAGTAAGAAAGATGATACTATTGACACTGGTGAAAGTAGTCTGTTTAAAAAGGCATTTATGATTGATGTACAATTCACGTGTAAATCCTATGTATCAATTTCAAAGAAAAATGGCTGGGTAAATATAAATGATTTATTTGTATTTTACACGAGGGAGGCGTAGCAAAATGACTTACCACTAAATGAGAGCTATATGGATGTTCTGTCGATAATATCCTTTCATTTTTTATCGACACGGACACGAGTACAGCTACATAATTATACGATAATAATGGGGTCATGTAGGGATCTAGGTCAAAGGTGTGGATCTCATCACCAGGAGCCTGTTCGTTTATGCGAAACAACCGGTTTGACCGTTTATAAATGTAACAATTTCGGGTATAAATCCTGGCGGACATGCAATTGTTTATGGAGGCCTTGCAAGGCTTTGTCAAGTCTGGCCTGAAAACAGCATCAGATTATTAGGTCCGGTCTTATTTAATAACGAACAACTGTGGTCCGACCGGTTTGACCGTTTAAACGAAAACGGCCCAAGTCAAGGATGTGGATTCCATGCTGACGTCATAGTGAACTATAGGATCTTGGTCATATGTGACGTCACAGTGAACTACAGGAACTAGGATTAGATCATATGTATGGCTTTCATGCTGACGTCATAGTTAACTTCAGGAACCAGGTCATAGGTGTCGATTCCATCCCGAAGTCATAATGAACTACTTGAACTAGGTCATAGGTACAGCTTCCATGCTAACGTCAAAGTGAACTACCGGAACTAGATAATAGGTATAGCTTTCATGCTAAAGTCATAGTTAACGACAGGAACTAAGTCATACGAATGACTTCGATTGTGACGTCATGGTCAAATATAGGAACTAGATCATAGGTGTGGCATCCATGCTGACGTCTAAGTGAACTACAGGAGCTAGGTCATAGGTGTGGCTTCCATGCTGATGTCAGAGTGAAATATAGGAACTAATGGGTCAGTTAAGACAAAACCTGAAGCACGTGATTGGAAATAATCAAAGCTTTGTAATTACAGAAATTGTTGACAGAAAGGAAAAACCTGTCTATTGAAAGCGGCTTCATTTACACTACAGGTGACAACTCCAAACAGCCTACAACCGGAAGTTTACAACTCCACACGGCCTGCAACCGGAAGTTAACAACTCCACACAGCCTGCAACCGGAAGTTTACAACTCCACACAGCCTGCAACCGGAAGTTTACAACTCCCAACAGCCTGCAACCGGAAGTTTACAACTCCACAGGGCCTGCAATCTGAAGTTTACAACTCCACACGGCCTGCAACCTGAAGTTTACAACTCCACATGGCCTGCAACCGGAAGTTTACAACTCCACACAGCCTGCGACCGGAAGTTTACAACTCCACACGGCCTGCAACCGGAAGTTTACAACTCCACACAGCCTGCAACCGGAATTATTTTTGGTACCCATAGTAACAGAGAGGGTACTACGCTAACGTTTTACGATTACAGTGATAAGTGCAAATCTTTCGTCAAAACTAGAGATATTATTTTATAGTGTGATGCCTAGAATTAACATAAGCATATGCTATGTTGCAAACGTCACAAGTTAACAATTGGCAACAGGCAAAACCGTATATAAGTAAAATGTCAGTTATACCAAGAACAGTTTACTGGGTCCGGTATAGCTCCGCTAAGTACATACGGACGGAACACGTGTAGGCTCCGTGCATCGTCTTTGATTGCAGGTCGAAACGAAATCATTTGTTTTTCTATCTCCGCGAAGTGACATGAAATCTAAAAGACATTCTTAAGCAACGGTGAAGATAATAAAAAGGCTAATTCAAAAGGGTTGGAATCTCCAGTGTCATATCCCAATACGATTCCCCAGTACATGAAAGGTGACATTCCGCAGACTATTTACCTTAGCATGTATCTTAGCCTTAGCAAAGCAAGAACAAGCGACTGTTTTTACATTTCGTCTGACAAAATCACTTTTATAATGGTTTATCGCCGACCACATTATATGTTATTACGAAGCTGAGAGGGAGAATGTTCCATTATCATAACAAGCATCAATTATACGGACGTCAGCCAGTGTTTATACCATGATGCCATCGATTTAACACTCACTTGCTGCTATTAAACGCCAGCAAACTTTAAGAGTCCTCGTGGCTTTTATTTTTATATTTCATCGACACATTTGATGCGATTGTTTTCCTCTTTAATTCCCTTAAAAAATATCTAATCTTGAGTAGGACCGATTGATTCAATTTTTCAATATTTCTCCTCCGGAGATGATTTGATATGACAGACCGAGTGAGACTTCGGTCGTGGCGCTGTGTGGTTCCTGGCTCGCGTACTGACAGAATGTATTAATTAACAAGCCATGTTAACGAGGTGATGAAGACAGAAAGCGCGTGCCTTTTACCTGTTAAAACCATCGATAACGCCAAGGATATCAAGTTCTGCAATTATTACAAGGATTCTTGATACTTCGCAACGAGACATGCATGAACGCTTTAGAAAAGGGATATATGTACATGGCCACATTTTATTTTATCTAGTTAAAGCTTCTTGCACAGATACTGGTCTCTTTGACAAATACAAGCATCAAAGGAGCAGAGTTTTGAAAAGATTCCGGTCATTATCGGAACAAGTCTGGTATGCTTTATTGGTGCTTAACCCTCTTTGGGATGTTTATATGCTTACCGAGAGAGACATTTATATACGGTTGAGACTTATATTAACACAAGGTCATGTAACAAGTAGCCATCGTTTAAAAAGCTAAAATATCGCACGACCGAGAGTAGGAAAACGGTTTGGCTTTTCTGAGATCCCATACGTCAGATAGGCCTATACATATCTGCCTTCGTGTATCAGTGTCTGGTGGTATAGTCCATGTAATTTTTGTGACGTCAGAGTTTGGTGGCACATTACGCTCCACGTGCGAGTGACGTTTGGTGACAGAGTTCATGCCATGTGAACGACGTTAGACTGGATTGTCTGTTGTTGTTTTTTCTTTCCGCCAGATTTTGCTTCGAATGTACAAGCTACGAATTACACAGTGATCAATGTCTGGTTGAACGAGACTACGAAAATACAAGCAAAGATCGCAGCCTGGCGGAGAGAAATGGCACTAAGGCAGATAATCAAGCCTATGTGAAATCGACGCCTAAGTTATTTTGAAATTTGAAACGTATTTTTTCCTGAAAAGGTGTATTAGACATTTACATTTCAACAGATGTCATGTGTAGGAATAAAAAAGAACACTTTCGGTGAGAAATGTGTCCAGATCATTTCTGTATACCACAATAATACAAGATGTAGCCGATCACAATAAACACAGTTAAGCTTGTCCATGCACTTAATACACGTGAACTAATACGTTCGTCATTTTTAAATGACAGGTTCGAAATTATCGTCAGTTATGCTAAATGAAAGGCAGTCTTATAAACTGATTTGGAATTTTCAACAGATATCCCAAAGGGAAAGTTTGTTCCTCAAAATAAATGATATATGTATGTATTTTAGTCCAGGGTTTAACGTCCTCGTAACAGACAAGCTCATTTGATGATGAAAATAAATAATTATACATTTTCTATCAAGAGAACAATACACTTTAAGCTGTCGATTAATTTATGTTAAGTTACTGACGTACATGTATTTCGTAAGTAAGACCCAAGACGTAATTCATTTAAAATATATGTATCTGCAACCCTTAATTATAAGTAACCTCCTATAGACATGTTGAGTAGCATACGGAATGGTATTTACCGGGAAAGTGTTAATACTGAGTTGTATTTTTGTGATATCATCCTGCTATATAATTCGTGTGTGTAGTAGTGACATTGAGTCAGGGTAACAAACAGTGCGGGCGACGTTGTCGCCAAAGTTATTTGAGATTTTTAAACAGAATTATTTCCCCGAAAAAGGGACAGAGGGAGATACAGATATTCCAAATTATACTACAGTCTCCCTGGTTAATCAAAGTATACAGCCTACCTGGTTAATCAAAGTATACAGCCTCCCTGGTTAATCAAAGTATACAGCCTCCCTGGTTAATCAAAGTATACAGCCTCCCTGGTTAATCAAAGTATACAGCCT
>NW_018405816.1:104625-133498 GCF_002113885.1 Mizuhopecten yessoensis
AATCAAAGTATACAGCCTACCTGGTTAATCAAAGTATACAGCCTCCCTGGTTAATCAAAGTATACAGCCTACCTGGTTAATCAAAGTATACAGCCTCCCTGGTGAATCAAAGTATACAGCCTCCCTGGTTAATCAAAGTATACAGCCTCCCTGGTTAAGCAAAGTTCTAATGGTAGTACAGAGATCACATGGTTATAGGGGTATCATGATTTAACAGATACCAGAAATTATACAGCCACCCTGGTTAAACATAGTTTCGATGGTCATACAGAGATCATATGGTTATAGGGTATCATGATTTAACCAATACCACAAATTATACAGCCTCCTCGGTTAAGCAAAGTTCTAATGGTAGTACAGAGATCACATGGTTATAGGGGTATCATGATTTAACAGATACCAAAAATTATACAGCCACCCTGGTTAAACATAGTTTCGATGGTCATACAGAGATCATATGGTTATAGGGTATCATGATTTAACCGATACCACAAATTATACAGCCTCCTCGGTTAAGCAAAGTTCTAATGGTAGTACAGAGATTACATGGTTATAGGGGTGTCTACAGATTCCTGGTTAAACATAGTTTCAAGGTCATACAGAGATTCCATGGTTTAACAGAGGTTCTATGGTTACTCAGATAACACATGGTAAAACAGAGACCGCATGGTTGAACAGAAACTCCATGGTTATTAAGAGATTCTATGGTTTAACAGAGGTTATATGGTTACCCAAATATCACATGGTAAAACAGAGACCGCATGGTTGAACAGAAACTCCATGGTTATTAAGAGATTATTTGGTTTAACAGAGGTTATATGATTACTCAAATAACACTTGGTAAAACAGGGACCACATGGGATATGGTAATCATCCCCGATACTCTATGGGTTCCGTTCACCTCCGCTCTCTTCACAGAGCAAAAGTGAAGGTAACCTTAGGGGTATCGAGGATGCACGGTAATACGAATGTCCCACTATTATACAGAGATGTTATAAAACAATCCCTCGGGTATACAGGGATGTTATAAAACAATCCCTCGGGTATACAGAGATCACATGGTGTAAACAGAGATCCCAGCACACGTGCATGATCCACGAAAGCATGTTCCAACACACGTGTGTGATGCTTCAAGGGATGTTTCACCCTACGTGTGTGATGCATAAAAGCATGTTCCAACACACGTGTGTGATCCACGAAAGCATGTTCCAACACACGTGTGTGATCCATGAAAGCATGTCCCAACACACGTGTGTGATCCATGAAAGCATGTTCCAACATACGTGTGTGATCCATGAAAGCATGTTCGTACACACGTGTGTGATGCGTTACAGAGGTGTTTGTAAAACCTTTCTCTCCAGAATGTTCCAATGTATAACTAATACTAGCTTTGGTCCAGGTGGTCAAGGTCGTTTGATGACGGAAATAAATAACTGTTTGCTTACTATCTAGATAGCAATACAATTAAGATTGTTGAATATGGTATGTATATAAAAAAAACAGACGTGATTTATTTAAAATAGATGTATCTGAAGTCTTTAACTATGAATTATCGTATATGGACATGTTGAATAGCGTGTGGACAGGTGCATGTATACCAGGAAAGATATTTTTTGGAGGGGGAGGGGGAGGGGGAGGCTTCGCAACGTGTGTGAAGTAGTATTGTTTCAGTTTAACGATTTGACCTACTCGTTAGGAGTGATCATAGAAATCAGTGGCCGTGGCGAGGTCGACCTAACATTACACCTGTAAGTAGGAGAGCCCTCCGGTACATCTTGACACAGTCCTATTTAATTAGCTCATGAATATGCTGATTAGGGAATGATTAATCCGGTAGGTCAATGGATACAGTGTTTAAGTTTACCTTGACGATATCGCGAACACTGTCTTTTGTTCTTTAAAAAAAAAACATTTTCAAACAATGATGATTCAATGTAAAGGCACATCAACATGCTTTTCAGCTAGAAATAGATAAACGGCTGTCATTATAGCCGAGACTGATCGATTGAAGCGTATATATAGTAATTAGTGGCAGCATTGCTGACTTTCTTTACCTCGGCTTTGAAAGTTTGTCAACAGCAGCCAATGTTGCTTCGTTTTAAATTTAAAAAAAAAAAGATTTCCAATTAAAAGAGATATGTCACATTACTATTTCGTAATCAAGTCTTTGTAAATTGATACAAGAAACATTGAACTGCACAGTTTAGACATTTGTATTATTTATCAGGGCTGTTGGTCTCCGTAGCGTATAGCATTTACTATTAGTACGAATCAAGAGTTGGGGAAACACCGACCGCTGTCATCAAACGGATACCATCCCCGGTTCCATAATTTACCCGAATAATGGGACATAAAAAAACAAACATTACTGTCGACTAACTGTGCTAGAGCCAATGGTACTAAATAGCTAGTTATTTATATAATAACAACTTATAACAGGCATTGTTTGTGGGTTAATAAAATGTGTTCGACAGCGGCAGCAGTAGAGACGGTGGCACTGTTAGGACAGCGGCAGCAGTAGAGACGGTGGCACTGTTAGGACAGCGGCAGCAGTAGAGACGGTGGCACTGTTAGGACACGCGGGAGGGGGACGGGGAGGGTACACGCAATGTGTCTGATGGTGTGGAAGATAAACTTGTACATGAAATATGTCACAGTGTCGTGGGGTATTATAAAATGATTGGCACGAAGCGCTGTATGCCTACTGTTTCTGACATTATACCGTGTTTTGTCGCTGGCTATAGTGTCGTTTTCAGAGATGTTGTCACTATAATCCTCATTTCAATATACTTAAGTGAAAAATACTTTACCCAAAGGTAGAAATAGAAATTAGCTGAACGCATTTACCCATATTGAAATGCTCATCACTTGCTCTTTCGTCGTTTTAAGCTATCGTGTTAATGCCGTGAAGTCGCTCGGCTGTATAACATGCTATGTGAAGGATGTGCCCTGCTACTGTGTTCGACACTGTAAAGCCACTGTGAAATCTGTTTAATTTAAACCACGTGTCAGTTCATTGGGTGTTAATTAAATGTGCAGTCTTCTCTCTTGATGTTGGCTGGTATCTCCCTCCTCGTCCCATCTACTCCTCCCCTCTCCCTTAAGTTCAACATTTTCCAGTTTATTCCCCTTCCCTCCCTTACCCATTCCACTTGACTTACCCCTACACATTCTCCATCCATTCCCTCATTCTTTCTATTGATCTATCCACCTACCACTACTCCGTTCATTCCTCTTTCCTAATCCTGTCCGCAAAACTACTCCTCTCCCTTTCTCCGTCCCTTTATCATCGAACATCTATCTTCATTTTTCTTTATCTCCTCTGTCCCCATGCACAACCCATCCCTCTGCCACAACCCATCTCTGTCCCCATCATCAATCCCTCTGCCCATATCTTGACACAACCCCTCCTCTGCCCCTAAATTGTCCCCACCATTACTCCCTTTGTACCTCCATTGACACTACCCCTCATCTGCCCCTCAAAAGTCTGCACCATCGCTTCTTCTGCCACCCCTCTTGTCAGTATTCCCCGCTCCCTCCTCTGACACTACTCCTCCATTACCCCTCTCTTGCCCTCTCATCTGTATCCACCATCAATCTATTAAACTCCCTCCCNCCACCCCACCCAACCCATGCACTCCTCCCCTACACCCTCACCTCCCCCTCTTCCCTTTACCCCGTTTTCATTCCTGTCCTCCCCCCACCCCGAGTGTCTCTGGTAATGCCTCCATGCCTCCTACCTCCATGTGCTTTAAATTAGATAACGTATTATGGTTCATTTCACGCGGCCACAAACACAAGGAAACAAGTTGATGTAACTGGATTACAAAATGGACTTGTTACAGAAAGCAAGAAATGGAATGAACTTAAAAGGGAATAGAAACCCGGTGTTGTACGTTCACTTCTTAAAGTGGATACAAATTGTTCTAAATTGCTTTAGACCACGTCGAATCTATTTCTAATATGATTTTTACGAAGTACCAAATACATTCAAAATGCAATCGTTTTGAGGGAGTAAGAAATATAACCGTTGGGAGCCTACACTAACGCCACAGTCAGCCGTGAGATAAAAGCCAATCGTTGATATCGATACGTGTATGGAGTGAAGTGTTTATATATGCACATTCTGAAAAACAAAAGGGAAAAAAAACGTATTTTAAAAATTTGCTTTTTTAAGTATTGAAAAGAAATGGAATGCGCTGTAAGTGTTATATTTATGACGTCTTTGTTTTTATCTGCCCCTTGCTTTTCGTGAACGTTGGGTTTATTTTGATGAGTCCACTCAGCCTATTCTATTTTAGATTTAAACAGAATTTACTGGCAAAATCAGATTGCGTCGGATGTGAAAAATATCTTGGGATATGAGGAATTTTCTAAGGACTCTCTGAACCCTGATCAGCTGTGCTCCAGACATTCAGTAAAATGGTGTTTGTCTTTCATGTTTTCTAATTATTACGCCTTGATTTGATATTTGCAAATTACACAAACTGAAGTGTCTAACGATATTTTCGTTGGTTGTTTCTGTTTTAATGTGAACATTTGACGTGAACCACATTCTTATATGAACAAAGTGTGATGTAATAGTTGGAGAATTGCGACGTCACGAGGTGCTATAACTTATGTACATGTATACGGAGATCAAAACTGTCATGGCGTCAAGTAGCGATGTGGAAAAGGAATACGCCCACAAATCAAATGTTTGTTTCAGCGTGTCTTTCAACCGTTATAGTGTAGATTTCTTTCAAGTTGAACGGAGAAGTGACACATTTTATGTTTTTCGTGATTGTTAGTCTCGTATCTTTATGTTAAGTAACGGATATCTTACGATTGTTTTGTTGCTGCCATAGCTACGTAATCACTGAACGTGTCACGCGTGAACAGTAAGAAAACTCACTTCCGGTTACGAGCGTTTGTAATTAAAAATGAAAAGATGAAAAGTGTTACCGTCTTATCTCAGATGTCCACATCAAAAGTGTGACTGTATCAGAAGATTCAAGATTGTAGCAAACAATTGTTAAAGATTTCACGTGAGATAGAAGCAATGCACGTGGCGAAACCCGGAAAGTGTCAGTTTCAAGTAGTTCAAGAGGAAAATGCTGCTCGCTAACCCTGTTAATTTTCAAAACAGTCTCAGTGAGGTATTGATTTCTGATAAACTCAAAAATTAAATCGTTTTTACTGGATGAATTATATGATGTCATTTTAAATGTATCCATAACGCAACTAAATGTCATAGGAAGATTCTCGTGATTGGTATACGTCGTACATTACCCACGTGACTGGTTCACCGCACGTTCATCGACAAACATCAATGTTATGCCCGAATATGTGTTGGCGAGTGTGTACATATTAGAGGATTGTAAATGTAGTGTTACATATCATTGTATATATATAATTATAGGAATATAGTATTATATATGTATAATTGTGTGTGTATAGTTATATATAATTGTATATATAGCGTGTTATATGGTTGTGGTGTACGATTGATATGTATATCTATAGAAGATCGTGCCTGTACGACAATAACAAATTAACAAACGCGGCTGCCATCAATCAATACCGCATTCATTCCCACGTGTATTTTGACATTACGTTCAAATTGCTTTTCAAACGTCTAGCAGACACGCTAACACAGTAGGGTCACTTGAGCGCTTGGAAATACGAACACGATTGCTTCTTTCCCCTTAGTCTTACAATGGTATTATATTGACCCTTGCTGCTCTCCCAGGGGTTCAATATCGGACTTTTAAAACATATTAATTTCCTTTATCCAATAATACTTTGAAATCAATCTTAAGAAAATATGTTATTTACAAGAATATCAGATGAAGGGAGATGGTAATACGTCGATTTTACAGCACAGATACACGCGGAGCGGCCATGACTAGACAACAACGGTAGATGTGATGGTATTGATACTTAATGTCACTGAGAATAATCGTAAAACACGCACGGTTAAAATTAGGAACATAAAGCTTGTGATCAATTGATTACACGATCTTTTATAGATAAACTTAGAAAAATCATGTCTATAAGTGATGCTCCGACAAATCATGAATTTGTTTCTTCTGGTGTAGCTGATCTAAATACGGACGAAGTGTCAGAGGTTGCGGAATAAATCAACCGAAAGCTTTAACGGACAGAAAATCGGTAATTCGTCAAATTTAACTGTGTATTTGTACGATGAATGAATCCCATATTAAAGTTAAAATACTGCGGTAAACTTGTTTTTTATCACGCTATCAAGCTTCAACACGGTCCTGTAGTTAACGATACATTGACACAGAAACAAACGCTCGCCTGACTTGACGCGTGGTATACCCGTAATATGATACAAATACAATCGACGATGTCTTCGGAACGGTGCCATTGAAGCATTGATCTTGCTTCTTATATCAAGGTCTTTGACATCCAATCCTGAATATATCGTCCAAAGTTGACCATAACTAGATCTCACAATATGACAAACACTCTTCGATCCCTCCTTGACCAGCTTGTAATAGATCACATCCATGCTCGTGATTGGTGGGGTCCATGTACAGACGGATATCTGCATAAAACCTACTTGTCCGAAAGGACATGAGGGCTCATATCTTCAGACAAATAGTCGATGTGAGCCTTGGTCCGCATCCCTGTCTATAGTAGCCCTCTAGTCTGTTGCTTCTGTAGTAAAACCC
The DNA here is from genome assembly GCF_002113885.1 of Mizuhopecten yessoensis. Classification (NCBI taxonomy): domain Eukaryota; kingdom Metazoa; phylum Mollusca; class Bivalvia; order Pectinida; family Pectinidae; genus Mizuhopecten; species Mizuhopecten yessoensis. Next base: position 111,306 of record NW_018405816.1, read on the forward strand.
GCTTAAATTTATTTGTGATAAATGATAATTACAACAACGGGTAATTGGTATCCCACTGATAAAAAAACCACCTCATGTTGCTTTCTGTTCTGTGTTGGAGTCTGGTTGGTTGGTTGGTTGACGGGTTTTTCGCTGAAGTCGGTGTTCTGTCGGCGTGAGGGAAGTTGCCTTCCTTCAGGGGGTGGGGAGGAGTCGCCTATACTATATCCTATCATTATATTTTGATGAAATTGGGGAGACGACTCCTTGGTCCGAAATGATTGGAAGGTGTGTCGCGCCGGTTGCTGCAACTTTGTCTGTTGTTCCTAACTAGTGTTTTGGTATCGTTGGAGGGAGATCAAAAATGGCCAAGAAGGCTTGTAATAATGTATATATATAAAAAAAATGTTTGTATATTTTGAAAGTGTATTTATTGCATATATTCATGTTCTTATAGAGAAGTATATATATTATGTTTGTTATGTACCCCGGGTCTCTAACTGCCGGTTATGCCCGACAGTAGAGAACGTCTCTGCTTCCGTTAGGTACAGTAATTTGTTTCTTTGTCAGGCTTGACTGAGTCTGAGATTATCCGAGGGGTTCCTATGGTGTATGCGGGGTTTTACCTTTTATTCTATGGTGTATGTTTATATAATTATATTAGAAGAAAAAAATTAAAAGTTTAGATAAATATTTGAGCAATCAAAAAAGTAAAAATTGACAGATTGGAAGCGGGTAGCCAAGAGTGTCTTAAGAGGGGATCTATAAATTACTGACCTTATACAATGTACTATATATATGTAACAAATTCTATTATTCTATTAAAAGACGGCGTGGGTCTAGGAGGAAGGCGTGTCTACCATATCCAGGCTGTCATGTAACTATATAGCCTACTCTATTTGTGTTTTATTTTGTTTCGATATTATTGAAGTCCGTCGAATCGTCTTAAAAAATATTATCTAACCTAACCCTATCCTCTGTGCGGGCGTTAACGCACCTACTCTTTCGACAATACACAGAGGGAACTTGTACGTGCAGGATGGACCCTCCTACACGGGACACCGTTTATAGTCCCCTCCGCCGGACTGTATGTTATTGGTTAGTGGTTAGTGTCATGCAGGTGCTAATTAACCTTGGCACTATAACAAAGATGCCGTTGGAAGCACGGTCCCACTACAAAAGCCAGGTGGCATAGGACTAGTAGTTCGCGCCTGATAAGGCAGCTCCTGCGAATTCCTCAAAAGTATATTGATTAATGTATATGCTAATTGTATTAATTGTATATCTATGTACTGTAAAGCGCTTTAGAGTTGCTTATGGTAGCTAGATAGGGCGCTTTATCAAATGTTGTAAATTTATTTTATTATTATCTATTTACATATCTATAACACCTTATGTTGCTTTCTGTTCTGTGTTGGTGTCACTTTGGTGTATGCTATACATTATCTATAACACCTCATGTTGCTTTCTGTTCTTTGTTGGTGTCACTGTCGTGTATGCTATACATTATCTATAACACCTCATGCTGCTTTCTGTTCTGTGTTGGTGTCACTTTGGTATATGCTATATATAATCTATAACACCTCATGTTGCTTTCTGTTCTGTGTTGGTGTAACTTTGGTGTATGCTATACATAATCTATAACACCTCATGTTGCTCTCTGTTCTGTGTTGGTGTCACTTTGGTGTATGTTCTATATAATCTATAACACCTCATGTTGCTTTCTGTTCTTTGTTGGTGTCATTTTGGTGTATGCTATACATAATCTATAGCGCCTCATGTTGCTCTCTGTTCTTTGTTGGTGTCACTGTCGTGTATGCTATACATTATCTATAACCCCTCATGCTGCTTTCTGTTCTGTGTTGGTTTCACTTTGGTATATGCTATATATAATCTATAACTCCTCATGTTGCTCTCGGGTCTTTGTTGGTGTCCCTTTGGTGTATGTTATATATAATCTATAACACCTCATGTTGCTCTGTGTTCTGTGTTGGTGTCACTTTGGTGTATGCTATTCATAATCTATAACACCTCATGTTGCTTTCTGTTCTTTGTTGGTGTCATTTTGGTGTATGCTATACATAATCTATAACGCCTCATGTTGCTCTCTGTTCTTTGTTGGTGTCATTTTGGTGTATGCTATACATAATCTATAACACCTCATGTTGCTTTCTGTTCTGTGTTGGCGTCACTTTGGTGTATTTTATATATAATCTATAACACCTCATGTTTCTTTCTGTTCTTTGTTGGTGTCACTTTGCCTTATGTTGCTTTCTGTTCTGTGTTGGTGTCAATTTGGTGTATTTTATATATAATCTATAACACCTCATGTTGCTCTGTGTTCTGTGTTGGTGTCACTTTGGTGTATGTTATATATTATCTATAACACCTCATGTTGCTTTCTGTTCTGTGTTGGTGTCACTTTGGTGTATTTTATATATAATCTATAACACCTCATGTTGCTTTCTGTTCTTTGTTGGTGTCACTTTGGTGTATGCTTTATATAATAAATAACACCTCATGTTGCTCTCTGTTCTGTGTTGGAATCACTTTGGTGTATGTTATATATAATCTATAACACCTCATGCTGCTTTCTGTTCTGTGTTGGAATCATTTTGGTGTATGTTATATATTATCTATAACACATCATGCTGCTTTCTGTTCTGTGTTGGCGTCACTTTGGTGTATGTTATATATAATCTATAACACCTCATGTTGCTTTCTGTTCTGTGTTGGTGTCACTTTGGTGTATGTTATATATAATCTATAACACCTCATGTTGCTTTCTGTTCTGTGTTGGTGTCACTTTGGTGTATGTTATATATAATCTATAACACCTCATGTTGCTTTCTGTTCTGTGTTGGTGTCACTTTGGTGTATGTTATATATAATCTATAACACCTCATGTTGCTTTCTGTTCTGTGTTGGTGTCACTTTGGTGTATGTTATATATAATCTATAACACCTCATGTTGCTTTCTGTTCTGTGTTGGTGTCACTTTGGTGTATGTTATATATAATCTATAACACCTCATGTTGCTTTCTGTTCTGTGTTGGTGTCACTTTGGTGTATGTTATATATAATCTATAACACCTCATGTTGCTTTCTGTTCTGTGTTGGTGTCACTTTGGTGTATGTTATATATAATCTATAACACCTCATGTTGCTTTCTGTTCTGTGTTGGTGTCACTTTGGTGTATGTTATATATAATCTATAACACCTCATGTTGCTTTCTGTTCTGTGTTGGTGTCACTTTGGTGTATGTTATATATAATCTATAACACCTCATGTTGCTTTCTGTTCTGTGTTGGTGTCACTTTGGTGTATGTTATATATAATCTATAACACCTCATGTTGCTTTCTGTTCTGTGTTGGTGTCACTTTGGTGTATGTTATATATAATCTATAACACCTCATGTTGCTTTCTGTTCTGTGTTGGTGTCACTTTGGTGTATGTTATATATAATCTATAACACCTCATGTTGCTTTCTGTTCTGTGTTGGTGTCACTTTGGTGTATGTTATATATTATCTATAACACCTCATGTTGCTCTCTGTTCTGTGTTGGTGTCACTGTCGTGTATGTTATTTATAATCTATAACACCTCATGCTGCTTTCTGTTCTGTGTTGGTGTCACTTTGGTGTATGCTATACATAATCTATAACACCTCATGCTGCTCTCCGTTATGTGTTGGTGGCACTGTCGTGTATACTATATATAATCTATAACACCTCATGTTGCTTTCTGTTCTTTGTTGGTGTCATTTTGGTGTATGCTATACATAATCTATAACACCTCATGCTGCTCTCTGTTCTGTATTGGTGTCACTGTCGTGTATGCTATATATAATCTATAACCCCTCATGTTGCTTTCTGTTCTGTGTTGGAATCACTTTGGTGTATGCTATTCATAACGTTGCACACCGCATGTTGCCTACTACTCTGCCGTGGTGTTTCCTTTTCTTTTTTTTTGTTGCATTATTTGAACTGGATTTAGGAACTCGATTATGTTGTCTATTTTGTTTTTATTTATAAGTATATGAATAACAGGACAGAATACGTTTCACTGTCATTAGGGTCGGTAGTGAGGGGGAGGGGGGGGAGGGGGCTGGGGGTAAACTACGTCTGACGATTATGTCTCACTATAGGCCCGCTACTTAGTGCATCTTAGTCAAACGACTTATCCCCACTGAGTTTCTAATACTTGAACATTCTGAGAAAAGCTACTTATGCCCCTATATTATCAAAAAGAACAAACGATATGTAAGATAATGTAACAGAGTTTCGATTCTTAGAATAGCACGGTTTCCATTGTCCGGATTTCATTCATTTCTTTGTCAACGCCCTGTGTGGCATGTTTCTCGTGTGCTCATTTTCAAATACAGGAAGTAGATAGCTTTGTTTTAGAGCATGTTTACATATCCTGTAATTATTATTGTTACACTAGGAACAATAGCACGCGGTGTAGGCAGCTCCACACTAACAACTTCCGGTCGCTAAGTACTCCCTCTGACGACACTTACAAGTACTACATTTAGTGACTTCCCGGGAAAGTCTTACAATAGTCTGTGGTCGGACATAAGTATGAGTGTTTCTCGTCACAAGGTTTTCCGTGAATTAAGACAAACATTATGACTATATGAATTGTGATTCTCTTAAAAGTTAAACAGTTTCTTTGGACCATGCGCTCTTTCTTTCACCCTCCTCATGGCGCCTTTATTTTTATTTAAGATTTTGTCCTGTTTTCGTGGTTTCTCAAACAATTTCGATAGACCTGATTTTACAAAGCCGCACTCCATTTTACGCTTCTGCATGAGTCATTCCAAAAATCACCGATTCTTAATTTAGATAGCATTATAGTGTATTTTTTTAATTACACTAATTACGGAACCTTACGTCATTTCCTCGTCCGACATACTTGATTTGTTCGTTTTCCCCAGAAGACTCTGAGGGTATAGAAACATATTGTTTGTCTTGCGAAATGCTTTCAAATATCCATTGTGTGCATTCAGAGGATCAGACTGTTGACTTCACTGTTACAGACGTACTCCTATCTTCTTCATGTCGCGGACGTGGAAATCCGAGCTATTCACACTCGCGGAGGAATTCGTCAATATAGAAACTAAAACTACACAACAATGGAAATGATTATTGTTCTATCAAACTTTATAAAGGATACTCTTTTTAAGGGATAGAAAGAACTATTGTTTTATAGAAATTTTCAGAAGGTGATTTGTTATTGTTACGGAAAAGATCAGTGTTTTATAAAGCAATGGAAAGAAGATCCTTTTTTTAACAAAGGGACTGATTATTGTTTGAGATTTTATATGAAACTATGGGAAAACTATTGTTTTATAAAGCTAATAATATCATACACATAAGGACAAAATATATATGAGTGTTTATAGACGATATAAAACTTCGGAAGGACTAGGTTTGGTAGTCCACTCCTTCTCCCCCTCTCCTCTCCCTCCCCCCAGCTGATGTCCACCGTAAACTGTCTTGATTTGTTTCCTGTGATAACGTGCGAGCAAGTAATCTCCTTCATTCACGCATTATTCGATAGTCGACAATGCCAGATCTTTCCCACACAGCAGCGCTCTCGTTGTCTGAAGAAGCTTTTTTCTCTCTTTCAAAATCAAGTTAGATAGCCGGGACATAAAAAACCGATATAGGACCTGATAGCGACGGTATAAAATATTCATTTATATGGATTTAAAGGAGAGGGGATATGGGTGCATGGATTACCTTTCGTTAATTCGAGATTTTTCTTGTTGAATACATTAGTATTAGTTGGTCACACCTGGGAATATTTACCTGTTTATCTAGATAAAATCCATCACAGATCATTAATATGCATGTCTACCTTGTATAGCGATTTGTCAGATAGTCGGAAGTTACATGAAACAACGAGGAGACAATATCAGCCTGCATACTCACCAACCATATGTATACCCTGTCTCCTGTATACACACGCGTACATACACACCAAACATATGTATACCCTGTCTCCTATATACACACGCGTACATACTCACCAACCATATATATACCCTGTCTCCTGTATACACACGCGTACATACACACCAAACATATACATACCCTGTCTCCTGTATACACACGCGTACATACTCACCAACCATATACATACCCTGTCTCCTGTATACACACGCGTACATACTCACCAACCATATACATACCCTGTCTCCTGTATACACACGCGTACATACTCACCAACCATATACATACCCTGTCTCCTGTATACACACGCGTACATACTCACCAACCATATACATACCCTGTCTCCTGTATACACACGCGTACATACTCACCAACCATATACATACCCTGTCTCCTGTATACACACGCGTACATACTCACCAACCATATACATACCCTGTCTCCTGTATACACACGCGTACATACTCACCAACCATATACATACCCTGTCTCCTGTATACACACGCGTACATACTCACCAACCATATACATACCCTGTCTCCTGTATACACACGCGTACATACTCACCAACCATATACATACCCTGTCTCCTGTATACACACGCGTACATACTCACCAACCATATACATACCCTGTCTCCTGTATACACACGCGTACATACTCACCAACCATATACATACCCTGTCTCCTGTATACACACGCGTACATACTCACCAACCATATACATACCCTGTCTCCTGTATACACACGCGTACATACTCACCAACCATATACATACCCTGTCTCCTGTATACACACGCGTACATACTCACCAACCATATACATACCCTGTCTCCTGTATACACACGCGTACATACTCACCAACCATATACATACCCTGTCTCCTGTATACACACGCGTACATACTCACCAACCATATACATACCCTGTCTCCTGTATACACACGCGTACATACTCACCAACCATATACATACCCTGTCTCCTGTATACACACGCGTACATACTCACCAACCATATACATACCCTGTCTCCTGTATACACACGCGTACATACTCACCAACCATATACATACCCTGTCTCCTGTATACACACGCGTACATACTCACCAACCATATACATACCCTGTCTCCTGTATACACACGCGTACATACTCACCAACCATATACATACCCTGTCTCCTGTATACACACGCGTACATACTCACCAACCATATACATACCCTGTCTCCTGTATACACACGCGTACATACTCACCAACCATATACATACCCTGTCTCCTGTATACACACGCGTACATACTCACCAACCATATACATACCCTGTCTCCTGTATACACACGCGTACATACTCACCAACCATATACATACCCTGTCTCCTGTATACACACGCGTACATACTCACCAACCATATACATACCCTGTCTCCTGTATACACACGCGTACATACTCACCAACCATATACATACCCTGTCTCCTGTATACACACGCGTACATACTCACCAACCATATACATACCCTGTCTCCTGTATACACACGCGTACATACTCACCAACCATATACATACCCTGTCTCCTGTATACACACGCGTACATACTCACCAACCATATACATACCCTGTCTCCTGTATACACACGCGTACATACTCACCAACCATATACATACCCTGTCTCCTGTATACACACGCGTACATACTCACCAACCATATACATACCCTGTCTCCTGTATACACACGCGTACATACTCACCAACCATATACATACCCTGTCTCCTGTATACACACGCGTACATACTCACCAACCATATACATACCCTGTCTCCTGTATACACACGCGTACATACTCACCAACCATATACATACCCTGTCTCCTGTATACACACGCGTACATACTCACCAACCATATACATACCCTGTCTCCTGTATACACACGCGTACATACTCACCAACCATATACATACCCTGTCTCCTGTATACACACGCGTACATACTCACCAACCATATACATACCCTGTCTCCTGTATACACACGCGTACATACTCACCAACCATATACATACCCTGTCTCCTGTATACACACGCGTACATACTCACCAACCATATACATACCCTGTCTCCTGTATACACACGCGTACATACTCACCAACCATATACATACCCTGTCTCCTGTATACACACGCGTACATACTCACCAACCATATACATACCCTGTCTCCTGTATACACACGCGTACATACTCACCAACCATATACATACCCTGTCTCCTGTATACACACGCGTACATACTCACCAACCATATACATACCCTGTCTCCTGTATACACACGCGTACATACTCACCAACCATATACATACCCTGTCTCCTGTATACACACGCGTACATACTCACCAACCATATACATACCCTGTCTCCTGTATACACACGCGTACATACTCACCAACCATATACATACCCTGTCTCCTGTATACACACGCGTACATACTCACCAACCATATACATACCCTGTCTCCTGTATACACACGCGTACATACTCACCAACCATATACATACCCTGTCTCCTGTATACACACGCGTACATACTCACCAACCATATACATACCCTGTCTCCTGTATACACACGCGTACATACTCACCAACCATATACATACCCTGTCTCCTGTATACACACGCGTACATACTCACCAACCATATGTATACCCTGTCTCCTGTATACACACGCGTACATACTCACCAACCATATACATACCCTGTCTCCTGTATACACACGCGCAAGTACGCTTCACTGCACACATGGAGGTACGTCCTTAAATGACCGAAGCTGTTAATAGAACGTTAAACAAAATAAAACCAAACTAAAACCAAACCAAACGTTCAAGTGAAAACTTTAATAATTCAATAGAAAATATACCACGTGCTATTTTACATAAAACTTGTGATCCATTTTACTTACCACTAAATGCATCATTTCTGTCCAAAAAGGAAACAAATTGGATCGAAGTACGCGTACCGCTATACTGTTCTCAATTAGTAGTGTCACCAATAATAAGATTCATCAGTTTGGACATGTGTACTATCAAAGTTTTACTCTATACAAATATACTAACCTTGAAATACTTTGTTACATGTTCATCTTGAAACTGATAAAAGATTGTGGGGAAAATAATAGACAATTCTGTCACTTTGTTATATGAAACAAAATTTCGCTTAAAAGCTTCAGAAAAATTGTGAAAATGTATGAAATACAAAAGTAAAAACGCCTCTGACCATTAATTTGGCACGTGGCTGTAGGTTTAATTACGTCAACCATCAGTTTAATTATCATATTTAGTCTGTGGGGACAAACATTCTTACTTTCCGATTTGTTATCGCAAAGGGGCCACCACAGACACCGATATAGTGGTCAGTCACGCTGCCCACGGCTAGTACCTGAGTCAACTCTCTACATGGTAGTGATCAAGGTAGACCACTAGTGATAAATCACACTTGTCCTTTGAATATCACCTTTAAAATCCAACAGTTAGTTGGTAACAGCGCGTTGTCGTTTAATTTAAGTCGAACTGGGAGGCATCAACGCTCATTATTCAACAGTAAATCTTTCTCGACATTTCAAAATTGTCCAAGAAAACTTAAAGGGGCATTACAGGTAACGCGATAAGACTAAATTAAGGTGATATAGAAAATCTGTATTGATCATGTAAACGACACACCGGTCAGTTAGCGTCTGACTGCACGAGATACGGGTCGTAACGGCAAATGTGTACAGGTAGGCCTACACGTGTGTAGGTAGGATATATACATGTACAGGTAGGCCTACATGTGTGTAGGTAGGATCTATACATGTACAGGTAGGCCTACACGTGTGTAGGTAGGATCGATACATGTATAGGTAGGCCTACACATGTGTAGGTAGGATCTATACATGTACAGGTAGGCCTACACGTGTGTAGGTAGGATCGATACATGTACAGGTAGGCCTACACGTGTGTAGGTAGGATCGATACATGTACTCAAACACACAAAAAAAGGATATGTTACATGTGTCGCTTGAATATTTTCATGGACGGGTCAAGAAAAATTAAAATGAAACCAGAGACATACGTCTCAAATGATGAAACTGAAGGAAGAATATAAAAGGTTCCAAAGATGTCATTTTCTTTTTAAGAAAGACAAAAAACAACAGAAATAAAGTAAAATTAAAAAATAAACAAACAAATAGACAAAAATCGACAGAAGGGGCTGCATATGTCTTTGAATGTGACTATTTGTCCTTCTTAATTAACGGTGATATCATAATCTGTCATCTAGACCTTAGCGTCAACAGACATTCGGGTATTATCATCACGGTAGCTCCAGCTGTAAACAGATACAGCCGGGATGGCTTAGTACGTCTCTTGTTTAAATCCATAAAACGGAAAAAAGTGAATTTGTTAACACAATGGAATTCAAATACGAGACACCTAAATCTGATGTTACAATATTACACCTAGCTTTCAAATAGAATCTGCAATACTAAATTCCGCATGAAGCCCGCGTAGCTCAGTCGGTAGAGCATCAGACTTTTAATCTGAGGGTCTAGGGTTCGAGTCCCTACGTGGGCGGATTTTTTTTTTTCATTACAAATTTGAAAATACTTACTTTTGAAACATAGCTTCACCAAGTCAATCATTATATTTTTTTTTAATTCAAAGAATTGACATCGTTTCATTAATTTGATATGAAATATAAACTCGTCGTTTAAAATGCCGATTCTTTCCCACCGTTTTAACTCGGAATATAAATGTGTTGTGGTAGAAAATTAAGTACACTTCTTATTTCACTATTCTGCCAGAAAGGAATATTTCCAAGAATGCATTCATAATCACAATGATGTTACCTTAGATACTAATTATTTGACCTCAATATTACCTCTTGCTTATTCATTAAACAGTCTCTAGAACTGAGGAGAGTGGGCTTGCTGACAGTATAGGGTATGGACTTTAACAGTGTTTAAATAAAATGTTCTATTGGAAGCTATGCTAATAGTATACGGAGCGATACGGACAGTAGTACGATGATACTGGAACAGTAAACGTTTGTATACGGAGCGATACGGACAGTAGTACGATGATACTGGAGCAGTTAACGTTTGTATACGGAGCGATACGGACAGTAGTACGATGATACTGGAGCAGTTAACGTTTGTATACGGAGCGATACGGACAGTAGTACGATGATACTGGAACAGTTAACGTTTGTATACGGAGCGATACGGACAGTAGTACGATGATACTGGAACAGTTAACGTTTGTATACGGAGCGATACGGACAGTAGTACGATGATACTGGAACAGTTAACGTTTGTATACGGAGCGATACGGACAGTAGTACGATGATACTGGAACAGTTAACGTTTGTATACGGAGCGATACGGACAGTAGTACGATGATAATACTACTGATTTAAATGGACAAGCACAGGATTCTACTGCGTACCAGCTGACGACAGTAAAAGTAATTTGTTATCAAAATTGAACTGGCAAATACAAATTTATTAATGGCACGTGGTATACTTTTAATTTTCTCATACTGAAGATTACGCAAAAGTTAGATATTTCACTTTTTTGGTCAGATATGTGATTTTCAGTATTTTCTTGATCTCAAGGGGGACGAGAGAAAAATAATTCCCCAAAACAGATTGTTTCTACTTGATCTACGGTACTGCTTGCCTCTTCTTGTAATCAAATGTAGCATTAATCCATGGTGACAAAGAGAAACGTTTACCGCCAATTAAACAGCAAACTAACCCCGAACTGTCCGTACAACACAATTCAGAAAGTGACAAAAGATGTTCGACGAAAATAAAAGTGTTGACCGTTTAAGTTATAGATTATAGAATGTTAACATTTCCTCATAGGAAATCTCTTTATCCTCTCTCTTATATACGTCAACTGGTTTCCACCCAAAGGACTGAAAATAGTTGTCATGATTTTAAATCAGAGAACAGGAGGTCTCTAAATACATGCTAATACCGCTATTAAAATGCGTAAGGAATATGTTTGAAAATATCATCTACAGTCATGAATTGTTATTTGCCTTCAAGTTACAATAACATTATTGATTGAATTGAATTGAATATATTTATCTCTGTTTTTGATGATAATGTCATTTTATTTCCTGGGATCTAAGGAAAATCATATCTAGAGATACAATGTACGATAGATAATTCGGCTTTAAGCGTAACAAACCTAAGGGCGGAAGTAGCTACTTTTGGAATCAAACTCCTACTAGTTTTATCACTAATATATCACTGCAAACCATTTGAGATAAGATACAAGTACTACAATAACACGGACACTTGTCTTGTTTATAATCATCTGTATACAAACTTAAACCAACACTGAGAGCAGGAAGCTGCTAGAGTAAAGGAGAACAATATTTTATTTTGCGTGATTAAATTGTTTTATGAGTCGCAATTGATTGTATCTGGTGACCGCCATAACTTATCTGATTAATTCGACTTATTGCCTGACGTTGGCAAACTTATTTTAATCACTCAAGATGATATTTCTCAAGCAGCACTTACGGGCTACCGTACACTTAATTACTCGGGGACGTCACGTGTAGTTTTTGTTGCAGTTTTTGCATTGCTTTACGGCCAATCGATATTTAAAGTCATTTTGGGCCAAAACAACATGAAGATTTATCTCCGCTAATAAATGTACTCTAACAACCTATTGATAATTTAGTACACCTCATGATAAACCTTGTATGCAAAGGCTCATTGTCATTAAAATCCCACTTGAGGCCATCAATCAGCATAAAATGCCTGGCAACCAATATTCATTTAGTACTGTGTGAGAGACTGTTCCTTGCCGTTCTGAGTGGAAGTTGTAGGTAGGGCCAAAAGGTACCATTGTTAAAATAAAAGCCATACGTAGATATTTTTAATTCAAGTTCATAATTTTCGCTTTAAAAACATTAATTTTAGCATTCTTCAGTAAAAACCTTGTTTAAAAAGATGTCTCAATTGATAACGTTTACCTGAATTAGTTGTAATATGGGGCTAACAGGGTTAACCCTCTTCGTTGGAAACTCGATAGCTCGACCCTTTCAGATAGTTGCAATATTGTACGGAGCTTGACCCTTACGATGTAGCATCATCATCGATACTGAATGGAGCTTGACCCTTACGATGTAGCATCATCATGGATACTGAATGGAGCTTGACCCTTGCAATGTAGCATCATCATGGAAACTGAATGGAGCTTGACCCTTACGGTGTAACATCATCATGGATACTGAATGAAGCTTGACCCTTACGATGTAGCATCATCATGGATACTGAATGGAGCTTGACCCTTACGATGTAGCATCATCATGGATACTGAATGGAGCTTGACCCTTCCTACGTGGTGTCGATGCAGAAAGGGGCTACGCGCATACAGTGAAGCTCGAGAGTTATGCACAATAACACTTACACTGGAGCCTCGATAGCTTTTTGCAGAATGACCCTTACACTGGAGCCTCGATATTTATTGGAGAATGACCCTTACACTGGAGCCTTGATATTTATTGGAGAATGACCCTTACACTGGAGCCTCGACATTTATTGGAGAATTACCCTTGCACTGGAGCCTCGATATTTATTGGAGAATGACCCTTACACTGGAGCCTCGATATTTATTGGAGATTGAGCCACTCACTAGTACCGGAGGCTCGAAATTTAATGGAGCTGGATCCTTACTCTGGAGGCTCGACATTCAATTGAGAATTGACCATACGCTGACGTGTGGTCCGGACAACCCGTTTGTGGTAGCTACATGACACGTCTCTATACAACTGAACATTGGAATAGTTGGTCAGTTGTAATGGTCAATCAATACAGTTATATTGTGTAGTGACCAGTGTTTTACGACAATGCGACATGGGTCACTGTCCGCACACTTTAGCACATTAGGGTACATGTTGATGGCTGTAGAGACGGATGACCTATTCGCTTTATGATACATTAATATGATACTGTGGTCCACTAATGATCATACTTAATAGAGGACATTTTATCATTTGTATAAATTTACTCGTACTTTTAGATTTACAGAAATAAGGAAACTTACATGTAGATATAACAATAACGTCAATACTCATCCATTTTGTTTATTTGTGATTTCGTATCATATTTAATGGCAAACACGAGGTAAAAGTGCACGTGCTAGTTCGCTTATTTTCATTCATAACAGATTCTGATTTACCAGGTGTTGTTAACGCTCGCTTCGTTATTCAAGGAAATATTCTATTTAAAGAATACATCTTTTGCGTGCTAATCATAGCTATATTTTAAAACTGGAAATACATGATCACGTGAATCTTGAAAGAAAATTATGTACGTTTGTATATTTTAGATAATTGTTTTCTGTGAACGAAATAGGTTTTTTAGTTTATCCATTTAGCATGAACTAAACGCCAGTTGTCAGGTATTTGAGTAAAAAGACCTGCTTCTACATCATTAAGTCTGTTGGAGGGTTAAGTAAATGTTTGTCGGAATTTGTACAAGACCTGGAATATATTCTCCCGTCCAACTCTCGCCCATTTCTCGCGATTAACGTTTATACGTTTTGCTCATAGTGCACAGTACCTGAGTAGCATACTCATTGAAGCAATCCTTAACTGACGATTTTGCCGAAAGAGAAGGTATTAATCGATCTAGTACAACTATTGCACCTTGGTGAATTTACATCTAAAATGGGGAAAAGGAAAATCTATAAAAATAAACAGAAAAAAGGAGTGAAAACAGTGTTAATTTGCAATATTTATTAGAACAATCTGTAAGTGCCATCAGTTAATTTAGTGGGAAATGAGCACGACCATTATAAGGGTACATTGGTTGAAAGCGGAAAATATTCCGGATATTCAGTGCATCAAAGGATTTTTTTGTTCTTATCTTTCATCATAAGAAGGAATGGGTAGCATATTTATATATTCACTCGAGTTGGATTATCGGCGATGTACCAGGGGCGTAGCTGGGATATAAATCTTGTGTAGGCACAAGAGCAATTTGCTGAAGATGTGTGCTTTTCTTTAGCTTAACGACAGCAGTTTTTAATAAAATAAATTGATAAGTGTACCTGTACGTTTTGTGACTAAATATACAGATAGCATGAAATCATATATGAATTAGTGGTAATGATTTAAATGTGAGGATTTAAGCAGGATTTTCCAATTAATTCCCACTGACAATATTTATGAAATGATTTTAAAGTAGAATAATCACTCAATGTTATCCAAAAATCTATAAACTAAATTTAAGCTCTTATTGGTTCTTGATAAGAAAATCAGACTACCAACAACATCGACCTTCATATCACACAAAAAATGCATATTTCCCAATCAGATCATGATGAAGACCCTTACACTTGTCAATAGTCTACATTAAGCTGCATCTATGAAAAACCTGTGTTATAACTCTGTCCGTCAGCAGTCTACATCTAATATATCATAATGAAGTCATGAAGTTTTGAAATTATGCTATTTGCAACAAACTCTTGAATACCGATCGAATCAACATATGATGTAAGGATGTTACTCTCAAGAAAGGGAAAGATCACATTAGGAAATTCAAATTAGTCACGCTTATCAAAGCGTAGTTTTAAGAGGTCTCTTGATTATGTTATATAAAGATTAAGGAAAATGACTGACTTAAAAAAATGTAGTTCACTTAATGTCAAGCTCGGGAGGCCTAGGGAATACAAGTTCGACGCGGTCAATAAAATTCTTGTTATTTAAAGACAGCATATCGCCGATGTATTTGAATGTTCAACTGAAGGACTTGCAATTGGCTATGGTTTCTGTTTTTGTCCTGATTGCTTATCAATAAATTTCGCTTCGTATGAACACCAAAAAAGTCGGCCAGAGGAGGGGCACAATTTCTTCCCATGGGAATGGCTACAGTCAGCTTTCTGATGGAAAGTTTTACCACCGGACTTAATATTCTCACAACTTCAACATTTGTTTAATTATTTTAGATTCTGTAGTTCTTTTCACAAAACATGCTCTAATTTATTTATTGGAAAGAAACCTCTTATAATAAGAAAACGAGGGCATTCTTTCTATTTAATATGAGGTGCTGTTGTGTAATATGTCGAAAGGTAAAAAAGCTTGATATAAGAAACCTTTTTTAAGAAGAGGATCGAATGTTTTTTTGAAATCTTCAAATTCCACAATGCAATTATTCCACTTACCGAGTATATAGAGTCACAATACGATTGTAACCTTGAGTTTGCAGTATGTCTTGGTTGAGAAACAAGTTGAGCCCGCGATAAAACGTTAGTTTTAAGGATTCTGGTGAAATTTCAGAATCCAACACAAACAAGGCATAGGTCGGTATCCTTATCATTAATGAGTATTTGTAAAGATTGTACTAGAGAAGCGTGATTAGCTAGTATTTCGACTTACATAAAAAATGGAAAGTGAACAGGTAGGGTTACCTTGGTTATCATGCATGCTGAGTGCTGGCCTAACTCCAACTCACAGG
The DNA here is from genome assembly GCF_002113885.1 of Mizuhopecten yessoensis. Taxonomy (NCBI): domain Eukaryota; kingdom Metazoa; phylum Mollusca; class Bivalvia; order Pectinida; family Pectinidae; genus Mizuhopecten; species Mizuhopecten yessoensis. The sequence goes on from NW_018405816.1 coordinate 127,745, forward strand.
GACATGCAAAACTGTCACAGCTACATTTTGGTGAAAATGCCACCTTAATGACGATATAAATTATACGAGTCGTGCGGTGGCATTTTTACCGAAATTTGAGCTAAACCCCCAAAACGTGTAAAATTACTCTGAACACTTTAGTATAGGTCCAAATATAGCTGTTATTTATGAATGACGCCTTATTTTGAGTAGCCTCGGGAGACGAGACAGTTTCACTGCGAGGGGGATCTTCTGATTCGGTCTCTTAACTTTTGACGTTTCGAATTGTTACCATACACTTGTTCAGCGTTGGTTGTGGTAAACCGGTTGTTAATGTCAGCTTGAAAGTTGAATTGCACTTCTGTGTTACAGGGTCTTTTTGAAAGTGGGAAAAACAAGATTTTTCATATTTTGTACTAAACATATGCAAAAAAACATCCTGGATATAACATAATCTTTCATTTTAGTGAAAACACATTCAATTTTTCAATTTTATGAACTTATGACTAAAAATAAAAACTTGACAAAAGAATGTGTAGGCACGTGCCTACTCGAGCCTAAGGCAGCTACGCTGCTGCATTTTACAGTAATACTTAAGCAAATAGAAAAACCTAAACGAAACAAAGCACGTGCATATGGTTGGACCATTCATTGTAATAAAAACCTTAATAAAAAATTAAGTCGATGCATTTGCAAAATAAACCCATGACCCGTACTGCATCGGGCGTCTCTCCAACCCTCCACATATACCGTAAGTCACCCAGGATGCAAGAACGCATGTAGGCGTCAAGAAAATTCCATTGAATCAATCGGAATCTGCATCAAATTAAAACTAGTATGGGGATTAGGGAAATTGAGCAGGAAGACCGAGCTCCAGATTTATAGCAGTAGCCATACCGTGTCAACCTCTCTTCTATGGATTTGAGTGCAAAGTTAATATGCGATTGTTGACCCCATATTGGTATGTTATGAGAATTTATCTCTATCATTCAAGAGCTTGCCTGAGGGTTATTTTGCCTGTCGAGTGTAGTAACAGGTAACAAATATTACACTCGTAAATGAGGTCAATAACCAAATAATATGTTACTCATTAAACGGAATGAAGAAATGGTGTCGTAAAACTACTATGGTTTGTTTTCGTAAAATCACCCGGATGGCCTCGGGAATTCGGGTAGAGCAACGTTAAACGATAGTTAAAGTTGGGTAACGTCGTGCGAAAGCAATATAACGCGTATGGGTGAATTTTTGACAAGACAAGAATCATATTATAATTTCTGCAGAAAATAAATATATTATTGTTTCAAAATGAGGTATAACGCGACGAATTTGTCGTACCCAGGATATGGAAGGAGACAGAGGCTAGTTCAAGGACATCATGAACAGTGTTGGGTAAGACAGGTACCATGACATGTAGAGTAAAACAGGTGCCGGGCTATGTAGGGTAAGACAGGTGCCGGGCAATGTAAGGTAAGACAGGTACCGGGCCAGGTATTGTAAGACAGGAACCGGTACATGTAGGGTAAAACAGGTACCGGGTCATGTAGGGTAAGACAGGTACCGGTACAGGTACATGTAGGGTAAGACAGGTAACGTGTCATATAGGGTAAGACAGGTACCGTGACATATAGGGTAAGACAGGTACTGGGACATTTAGGGTAGACAGGTACCGGGACATGTAGTGTAAGACAGGTACTTGGACATGTAGGGTAAGACAGGTGCCGGGCAATGTAGTGTAAGACAGGTACCGTGACATATAGGGTAAGACAGGTACTGGGACATGTAGGGTAAGACAGATAACGATACATGTAGGGTAAGACAGGTGCCGAGCAATGTAAGGTAAGACAGGTACCGGGACATGTATTGTAAGACAGGAACCGGGACATGTAGGGTAAAACAGGTACCGGGACATGTAGGGTAAGACAGATACCGGTACATGTAGGGTAAGACAGATACCGATACATGTAGGGTAAGACAGGTACCGGGACGTGTAGGGTAAGACAGGTACCGGGACATGTAGGGTAGGACAGGTACCGGGACATGTAGGGTAAGACAGGTACTGGGACATGAAGTGTTAGACAGGTACCGGGACATGTAGGGTAGGACAGGTACTGGGACATGTAGGGTAAGACAGGTACCGGGACATGTAGGGTAGGACAGGTACTGGGACATATAGGGTAAGACAGGTACCGGGACATGTAGGGTAAGACAGGTACTGGGACATGAAGTGTTAGACAGGTACCGGGACATCTAGGGTAAGACAGGTACCGGTACATGTAGGGTAAGGCAGGTACCGGGACATGTAGGGTAGGACAGGTACTGGGACATGTAGGGTAGGACAGGTACCGGGACATGTAGGATAGGACAGGTACTGGGACATGTAGGGTAAGACAGGTACCGTGACATGTAGGGGGACATGAAGTGTTAGACAGGTACCGGGACATGTAGGGTAGGACAGGTACTGGGACATGTAGTGTAAGACAGGTACTGGGACATGTAGGGTAAGACATGTAACGTGTCATATAGGGTAAGACAGGTACCGTGACATATAGGGTAAGACAGTGTTAGACAGGTACCGGGACATGTAGGGTAGCACAGGTACTGGGACATGTAGGGTAAGACAGGTAACGTGTCATATAGGGTAGGACAGGGACCGTGACATGTAGGGTAAGACAGGTACCATGACATGTAGGGTAAGGCAGGTACCGTGACATGTAGGGTAGGACAGGTACCGGGACATGTAGAGTAAGACAGGTACCGGGACATGAAGTGTTAGACAGGTACCGGGACATCTAGGGTAAGACAGGTACCGGTACATGTAGGGTAAGACAGGCACCGGTACATGTAGGGTAAGAAAGGTACTGGGACATGTAGGGTAAGACAGGTAACGTGTCATATAGGGTAGGACAGGTACCGTGACATGTAGGGTAAGACAGGTACCATGACATGTAGGGTAAGACGGGTACCGGTACATGTAGGGTAAGACAGGTACCGACATGTAGGGTAGGACAGGTACCGGTACATGTAGGGTAAGACAGGTACCGTGACATGAAGGGTAAGACAGGTACCATGACATGTAGGGTAAGACGGGTACCGGGACATGTAGGGTAAGACAGGTACCGTGTCATATAGGGTAGGACAGGTACCGTGACATGGAGGGTAAGACAGGTACTGGGACACGTAGGGTAAGACAGGTACCGGAAGACAGGTACCGGTACATGTAGGGTAAGACAGGCAACGGTACATGTAGGGTAAGACAGGTACTGGGACATCTAGGGTAAGACAGGTAACGTGTCATATAGGGTAAGACAGGTACCGTGACATATAGGGGAAGACAGGTACCGTGACATGTAGGGTAGGACAGGTACCGGGACATGTAGGATAGGACAGGTACTGGGACATGTAGGGTAAGACAGGTACCGTGTCATATAGGGTAGGACAGGTACCGTGACATGAAGGGTAAGACAGGTACCGGGAAATGTAGGGTAAGACAGGTACCGGAACATGTAGAGTAATACAGGTACCGGTACATGTAGGGTAGGACAGGTTATGGGACATGTAGGGTAGGACAGGTACCGGTACATGTAGGGTAAGACAGGCACCGGTACATGTAGGGTAAGAAAGGTACTGGGACATGTAGGGTAAGACAGGTAACGTGTCATATAGGGCAGGACAGGTACCGTGACATGTAGGGTAAGACAGGTACCGGGACATATAGGGGTACATGTAGGGTAAGACAGGTACCGTGACATGTAGGGTAAGGTAAGACAGGTACCGGTACATGTAGGGTAAGACAGGTACCGACATGTAGGGTAGGACAGGTACCGGTACATGTAGGGTAAGACAGGTCCCGGTACATGTAGGGTAAGACAGGTACCGGGAAATGTAGGGTAAGACAGGTACCGGAACATGTAAATGTAGGGTAAGACAGGTACCGGAACATGTAGAGTAATACAGGTACCGGTACATGTAGGGTAGGACAGGTTATGGGACATGTAGGGTAGGACAGGTACCGGTACATGTAGGGTAAGACAGGCACCGGTACATGTAGGGTAAGAAAGGTACTGGGACATGTAGGGTAAGACAGGTAACGTGTCATATAGGGTAGGACAGGGACCGTGACATGTAGGGTAAGACAGGTACCATGACATGTAGGGTAAAACAGGTACCGGGACATGTAGGGTAAGACAGGTGCCGGTACATGTAGGGTAGGACAGGTACCGGGACATGTATGGTACGACAGGTACTGGGACATGTAGGGTAAGACAGGTACCTGGACATGTAGGGTAGGACAGGTACCGGGACATGTAGGATAGGACAGGTACTGGGACATGTAGGGTAAGACAGGTACCGGTACGTGTAGGGTAAGACAGGCACTGGGACATGTAGGGAAAGACAGGTAACGTGTCATATAGGGTAGGACAGGTACCGTGACATATAGGGTAAGACAGGTACCTCGACATGTAGGGTAGGACAGGTACTGGGACATGTAGTGTAAGACAGGTACTGGGACATGTAGGGTAAGACAGGAACCGGAACATGTAGGGTAAGACAGGTACCGGGACATGAAGGGTAGGACAGGTACCGGGACATGTAGGGTTAGACAGGTACCGTGACATGGAGGATAAGACAGGTACCGGGACATGTATTGTAAGACAGGAACCGGGACATGTAGGGTAAGACAGGTACCGGAACATGTAGAGTAAGACAGGTACCGGTACATGTAGGGTAGGACAGTTACCGGGACATGTAGGGTTAGACAGGTACCGTGACATGTAGAATAAGACAGGTACCGGGACATGTATTGTAAGACAGGTACCGGGACATGTACGGTAGGACAGGTACCGGGACGTGCAGAGTAAGACAGGTACCGGGACATGAAGTGTTAGACAGGTACCGGGACATCTAGGGTAAGACAGGTACCGGTACATGTAGGGTAAGACAGGTACCGTGACCTGTAGGGTAAGACAGGTACCGGGACATGTAGGGTTAGACAGGTACCGTGACATGTAGAATAAGACAGGTACCGGGACATGTATTGGAAGACAGGTACCGGGACATGTACGGTAGGACAGGGACCGGGACGTGCAGAGTAAGACAGGTACCCTGGGACATATAGGGTAAGACAGGTACCGGGACATGTAGGGTTAGACAGGTACCGTGACATGGAGGATAAGACAGGTACCGGGACATGTATTGTAAGACAGGTACCGTGATATGTAGAGTAAGACAGGTACCGGTACATGTAGGGTAAGACAGGTACCGGGACATGTAGGGTAAGACAGGTACCAGGACATGTAGGGTAAGACAGGTACCGGGACATGTAGGGTAAGACAGGTACCGGGACATGTAGGGTAAGACAGGTACCGGGACATGTAGGGTAAGACAGGTACCGGTACATGTAGGGTAGGACAGGTTATTGGACATGTAGGGTAGGACAGGTACCGGTACATGTAGGGTAAGACAGGTACCTGTCCTACCCTACATGTACCGGTACCTGTCTTACCCTACGGTACCGGTACATGTAGGGTAAGACAGGTACCGGGACATGTATTGTAAGACAGGTACCGTTATATGTAGAGTAAGACAGGTACCGGTACATGCAGGGTAAGACAGGTACCGTGACATGTAGGGTAAGGCAGGTACCGGGACATGTATTGTAAGACAGGTACCGGGATATGTAGAGTAAGACAGGTACCGGTACATGTAGGGTAGGACAGGTACCGGGACATGTAAGGTTAGACAGGTACCGGGACATGTAGGGTAAGACAGGTACCG
>NW_018405816.1:133580-164908 GCF_002113885.1 Mizuhopecten yessoensis
ACATGTAGGGTAGGACAGGTACCGGGACATGTAGGGTAAGACAGGTACTGGGACATGTAGGGTAAGACAGGTACCGTGACATGAAGGGTAAGACAGGTACCGGAACATGTAGGGTAAGACAGGTACCGGTACATGTAGGGTAGGACAGGTACCGGGACATGTAGGGTAAGACAGGTACTGGTACATGTAGGGTAAGACAGGTACCGTGACATGTAGGGTAAGACAGGTACTGGGACACGTAGGGTAAGACAGGTACCGGGACATATAGGGTAAGACAGGTACCGGAACATGTAGGGTAAGACAGGTACCGGTACATGTAGGGTAAGACAGGTACCGGGACATGTAGGGTAAGACAAGTACCGGGACATGTAGGGTAGGACAGGCACCGGGACATGTAGGGTAGGACAGGTACTGGGACATGTAGGGTAAGACAGGAACCGGTACTTGACGGGTAGGACAGGTACCGTGGTACCGTGACATGTTAGACAGGTACCGGAACATATAGGGGAAGACAGGTACCAGGACATGTGGGGAAAGACAGGTACCGGGTACCGGGACATATGGAGTAAGACAGGTACCGATACCGATACATGTAGGGTAGGTCAGGTACTGGGACATGAAGGGTAAGACAGATAACGTGACATGTAGGGTTAGACAGGTACCGGTACTTGTCTTCCCCTACATGACACGTTACCTGTCTTACTCTTCATGTCCCGGTACTTGTTCTTACCCTACATGTACAGGTACATGTCTTACCCTAGATGTCACGGTACCTGTCTAACCCAACATGTCGCGGTACCTGTCCTACCATTCATGTCCCGGTACTTGTTCTTACCCTACATGTCACAGTACCTGTCCTACACTACATGTCCCGGTACTTGTTCTTACCCTACATGTTCCGGTGCCTGTCTTGCCCTTCATGTCCCGGTGCCTGTCTTACTCTACTTGTCCCGGTACCTGTCCTCCCCTACATGTACCGGTGCCTGTCTTACCCTACAGGTCCCGGTACCTGTCTGACCCTACATGTCCCGTTACCTGTCTTACTCTGCATGTCCCGGTACCTATCTTACCTTACATGTACCGGTACGTGTCTTACCCTACATTGCCCGGCACCTGTCTTACCCTATATGACACGTTACCTGTCTTACTCTTCATGTCCCGGTACTTGTCTTTCCCTACATGTCACGGAACCTGTCTTACTCTATATGTCCCGGTACCTGACTAACACTTCATGTCCCAGTACCTGTCTTCCCCTATATGTCACGGTACCTGTCTTACGCTACATGTCCCGGTAGCTGTCCTACCCTACACGTCCCAGTACCTGTCTTCCCCTATATGTTCCGGTACCTGTCTCACCCTACATGTCCCATAACCTGTCCTACCCTAAATGTCCCAGTACCTGACCTACCCTACATGTATCGGTATCGGTACCTGTCTAACACTCCATGTCCCGGTACTTGTTCTTACCCTACATGTATCGGTATCGGTACCTGTCTAACACTTCATGTCCTGGTACCTGTCTTACATGAACCGGTACCTGTCTTCCTCTAGATGTCCCGGTACCTGCCCCACCCTACATGTCCCGGCTGTCTTACCCTACAGGTCCCGGTACCTGTCGTACCCTACATGTACCGGTGCCTGTCTTACCCTACAGGTCCCGGTACCTGTCGTACCCTACATGTACCGCTGCCTGTCTTACACTACGTGTCACTGTACCTGTCTTACCCGACATGTCCCGGTACCCGTCTAACCCTACATGTCCCGCTACCTGTCTTACCCTGCATGTCCCGGTACCTCTCTTACCCTACATGTAACGGTACCTGTCTTACGCTACATGTCCCGGTACGTGTCTTACCCTACATATCCCGGTACCTGTCTACCACTTCATGTCCCGGTACTTGTCTTAACCTACATGTACCGGTACGTGTCTTACCCTACATAGCCCGGCACCTGTTTTACTCTACATGTCATGGTACCTGTCTTACCCATGTCCCGGTACCTCTCTTACCCTACATGTATCGGTATCGGTACCTGTCTTACACTACGTGTCACTGTACCTGTCTTACTCCATATGTCCCGGTACCTGCCTTACCCTACATGTAACGGTACCTGTCTTACCATACATGTCCCGGTACCTCTCTTACCCTACATGTATCGGTACCTGTCTTACTCTTCATGTCCCGGTACCCGTCTTACTCTACATGTCCCGTTACCTGTCCTCCCCTACATGTCACGGTAGCTGTCGTACCCTACATGTCACGTTATCTGTCTTACCCTATATGACACGCTACCTGTCTTACCCTCCATGTACCGGTACCTACATGTCCCAGTAACTGTCTTACCCTACATCCGGTACCTGTCTTATCCTACATGTCACGGTAGCTGTCGTACCCTACATGCACCGGTATCTGTCTTACCCTTCATGTCAGTCTTACCCTACATGGACCGGTACCTGTCTTCCTCTAGATGTCCCGGTACCTGCCTTACCCTACATGTACCGCTGCCTGTCTTACACTACGTGTCACTGTACCTGTCTTACCCCACAAGTCCCGGTACCTGTCTTACACTACATGTCACGGTACGTGTCTTTCCCTACATGTACCGGGACATGTAAGTTAGGCCCGATACCGGGACATGTAGCGTAAGACAGGTACCGCGACATGTAGGGTAAGCCAGGTACCGGGACATCTAGGGTAAGACATGTACCGGTACCTACATGTCCCAGTACCTGTCTTCCCCTATATGTCCCGGTCCCTGTCTTACCCTTCATGTCACGGTAAGACAGGTACCGCGACATGTAGGGTAAGCCAGGTACCGGGACATTTAGGGTAGGACAGGTCCCGGGACATGTAGGGTCGGCCAGGCACCGGGACATGAAGGGGTAAGACAGGGACCGGAACATGTAGGGTAAGAAAGGGACCGGGACATGTAAGGTAGGACCATGAAGGGTAAGACAGATACCGGTAAATGTAGGGTAGGACAGTTACCGGGACATGTAGGTTAGGACAGGTACCGGTACTTGTCTTACACTACATGTACCCCGGTACATGTAGGGCAAGACAGGTACCGGGGCATGTAGGGTAGGACAGATACCGGTAGACAGGTACCGGGAAATATAGGGTAAGACAGGTTCCGGGACATGTAGGGCAAGACAGGTACCGGTACACGTAGGGTAAGACAGGAACGTAAGACAGGTACCGCGACATGTAGGGTAAGAAAGGTACTGGGACATGGAGGGTAGGAAAGGTACCGGGACATGCAGGGAAGGACAGGTACTGGGGCATGTAGGGTAGGACCGGTACCGGGACATGTGGGGTAGGACAGGTACTTGGACATGTAGGGTAGGCCAGGGACCGGGACATGTATTGTAAGACAGGTACCAGGACATGTAGGGTAAGACAGGTACCGGGACATATAGAGTAAGACAGGTACCGGGACATGTAGGGTAAGACAGGTACCGGCACATGTAGGGTGAGACAGGTACCGGGACACGTAGGGTAAGACAGATGCCGTGACATGTAGGGTAACACAGGAACCGGTACATGTAGTGAAAGACAGGTACCGGCACATGTAGGGGAAGACAGTTACCGGGACATATAGAGCAAGACAGGTCCCGGGACATGTAGGGCAAGACAGGTACCGGGCCATGTAGGGTAAGACAGATACCGTGACATGTAGGGTAACACAGGTACCGGTACATGTAGTGTAAGACAGGTACCGGTACATGTAGGGTAGGACAGGTACCGGGACATGTAGGGTAAGACAGGTACTGGACATGTAGGGTAGGACAGATACCGGTACATGTAGGGTAAGACAGGTACCGGTACATGTAGGGTAGGACAGGCACCGGGACATGTAAGATAAGACAGGTACCGGGGCATGTAGGGTAAGACAGGTACCGGTACTTGCAGGGTAAGACAGGTACCGGGACATGTAGGGTAAGACAGGTACTGGACATGTAGGGTAGGACAGATACCGGTACATGTAGGGTAAGACAGGTACCGTGACATGTAGGGTAAGACAGATACTTGGACATATAGGGTAAGACAGATACCGGGACAGGCAGGGTAAGACAGGTACCGGGACAGGCAGGGTAAGACAGGTACAGGGACATGTAGGGTAATTACATGCTCTGGCCTTGAAGTGACACCCAAACATAACGACCGTCTATGATGTTGATGAGAACTGTTGTTTGAAGTGTAAACACTTAGGATAGGACAACTATACATCGCTAGTCAATCCAGCTGTGCCAATCGATAGCGCTATATGTGTACAGGTTGACATAGATATATAAGTACGTCCTTTACCTTCAGATTGGTAGTTATAACAGGCACTAGACGTGACAGAGCAACATGCCAGTTTTACTGCGTGACATGCAAGCTCTTATGTGTTTAATGCGATAAAATGTACACAGTCAACCTTTTTATTTGCGACATACGCATGCGCACAATGGATGATAACTATGATAACCGTTAACACCTTTTCCAGTAGAAACAATACACGAACGGTTTATTTTCGCAAATGTTCCGTCTGGAAATGGATTTGTACGCTATAGATCATTCACCTATGTGAACATAATTAGCTCACAAAACTCCAGTAATGATCATTGTTTCGTGCCTCGAACAGCTCTCCGGTCGGACTTTCGCGTGTATCGAACAGACCTCTTCGGCAGGATATTATGTGTTTTAACAGTCCTTGATGTCGCATATCGAACGGACCTGGCACCAAGTGGCCACGGCCTTGTAACGGATAGGGAATGGGGACTCTATCCATCAATGGCCCAGAGCTACATTCATGTTGTAGAATAAACAATTCGATGTGAGATTGTAGGCTTGTTCTCGGAGTGGCGTAACCCGTGGGTCTATAATGACCAATACTGTCTGACTTCCCGCCAGCGAGCCTCGCGCGGGACGTAATAATCGGTGCCCCCTAGACCCCCGGCCCCTCCCCCTGTCACGAGGACGTCTTTATGATCCTATCATTGTATAATACAAGTAAGCTGTAGTGTCTACGATAGATATACAATGGCCATTGTAGTCCTTCATCAGCTTCTATTGTTCTCTTTCCCTTGTCCACTGAAACGTTAGGTGTGGCAAAGAACCTTCCACCCCCCTTTTCATCTTACCTTTAAGCGGTCCGCTATTAGTTGACTTACGCTTGGGAGGATGATATCTTTAATTACTGCTTTATACCATCGAATTATTTGTTTGTGATTGACCTACTTCGTGACGTAGTATTATGGTCTGTCCTTCTTTGACCTGTATATAATGACCATGTGTGACCCGCAGGAATTCTCGTGTTACTCAGTACATCTTCCATCCACTAAATTATACAGTTCTTATGAATGTTGTTATGGAACAAGGCTGATGGACCCAATGGGTGAAGGGTCAATATTGACATTGCCTGGCGTGCGTTGCAATAGCCGAACGGAAGGTGACACCCCGATGGTCGGAAACCAAGGTTTTGGATACCGTAGAGGGATCACTTGTCTATTTGGGGGGGGGGGGGGGGGGGTATTGACGAAGCTAAATCGTGTGTCTGGGAGTGTAAACTTTTATCGTATCTGTGTACTTTATTTTGTCTTAGTCTGTGGGTAAATGGTATTAGGTGTACTCTGCAATGCTATCTATCCAGTAAACCTTTTAGTACTTCCGTGTAGAGACGTTTCACAGAGCTGCACGTACACTGAAATTGATCTGTCTCGAGAACCCGACCAAGTATTGGTTAACAGTCGTATTTGAAGCAAGTTTTTAGAGACAATTTGGAAAGTATATCTACTCGTAAAGGGGTAAAAAAGGCAAAGTAAACGACAAAAAGTATTGATAGGATACACATTGTTTGAAGAAAAAGCTAGCGGCAATACGGCAGGGCAATGAATCATTGTCACTTAACGTTGCAATATCACTAGAATACTGGTGCACGCCAACAAATATACCAAAGATTGCGCGGTGACCTTGAGAAGCATTTTCCCAAAAGGTCAGCGTTTCATCTAAACTAGGGCACTGGGACAAATTTGGTCAGTGACCAAACGGTCATCGCGCCCTCCTTTAATGATCGTGATATATCAGAGTGTGTTCATCTTCACGGGTGATTAGACGTATAGATCACGGATGTGCCGTCCTCATTATTCAAGAATACGAAAGAGCAAACCTCCGGATATAGCTAACTGAACAGAAGTACATGTGCTGTCAATCAATGGGCCTCCGTGTCCCGTCCTCAGCTCCCTGCTAATGTAGTGCTGTATATCAAAGTCTAATAATAGGTCTCACGAATTTACTGTTCTGTACAGGGGGGAAAGAGGTAACGTCACTTCCGGTAAGGCCCTATTGTCACGTCTATAATCATGAGAAAACTTACAACCATCTCACACTAATCATTGTACCAGTCAGTGCAGACGTGTCATATGAACAGGGTCTCTATGCAGCTGAACGAAATTATGTCATTGTGTGATTTTAGCTTTCATTATCAATCTTACTATCCCATTTTTAAGTTGTTAATTTTCTTTGAAATCAATTAACCAAACACAATCCGTGATGTTTTCCATACTATGAATATGAAAACGTGATATCGGGTCATGTTATGATAGGTACTTGAGAAGGGGGCGTTTTCCTTCTCGATATCATTCTTTTTTCTCATTTATCCCTCGACATGTATCGAAGCTGCAATGGTTCAAATGTTGGACGTTTGAACTGTCCTTGGTTACGATCTAGACCAAGTCATACTGAGGTTGTTTAATCATGTAATTAGTTAATGCTCTGTATAGAAAGTACTTCTGATCTTGGTTTGGTTTGGTTTTCTTATGTTTAACTTCCTATTACCAGCTAAGGTCATGTTAGGACGGGTCTCCATTATGTGATGTATACGTGCAAACGTGTGTGCGTGTGCCGGAGGCGGTATGTTGGTGTAATTGCCTCCTTGTGATAGCGCGGATCTGATACAGAATCCTAGCCGAAGGCACCCAGTACAGTATTCCACCCTGTCAAATTATACTGATAACGGATTACCAGTTGTTGTAATCACCCTGAATGCAAGATCTTGCTGGCTGAGATGTAAAACACATGAGGGTTAGGAGTTCGTGATGTGTGACATGAAAGTGTGACGTGAGAAATATCACAGCAACGTCACCCGAAAGCAAAATACAAAACTTAACTTACTTAAAGTAAAACACCATTGAAATATATCGCTGTATAGGTACTTCAATGGCGAAAACATATTTTAATAAAGTATTTCTTTCTCTTACGGTGTCTTAAAACTAGTTTTGCTGTACCGAATACGCACAAAATCAAGACATACACTTTCGGCGTCAGCTGGATTTTTGTCGGAACCACTTCTTAAAAGATTCTTGACTCCAGCTGCTAAATCACAAACCTTGTTTAACCACAGGGTTCAGTGTCCCCGTCGTCTCGGTTCCGTGTTGTAGGAATCTAACAGTTTCGTGTGTGATCTTTGTTTCACAGGTTTATGGACGGACAGGCCTATCCTTTTTCGAGTTACATATAGTTTCCTGTGCAATCAGAGTTCTAAGGCCGACTTGGCCATTGTTCAGTCAGTTCTTAGGGAGCGTCTTCTCAAAGTTCAGTCCTTTTTTCTAACAGTTTTATGTGTGACCTTTTTCACAGTTCGGTATGTTATTCCCATGGTAACCACGCTTGAAGTCGGGGCGGGACAGGTCAGACAGATTGGGATCTCTGTCCCCTGGTTCCGGGGAGAATAAATAAAACAGGAAGTGAAGTCATAAACGGCACACAAGCTGTCAATGATCAGGGGCACACTCGTCCGCCATTCCCGACAGCTTGATAAATTCACCAATGATCCTGCTGTTCGTCCATTTATCAATGGTGGGATTTCAGTTTGCCTTTCGTTTTTAGAAGACAAATTTCTTCTTTTCTTGTAACATATTATTATTGCTAGAAGAAAGGTAATAACTACTTCAGATAGATATATTTTCTCATCAAATATTAACGTGTTCCATGATTTATATCAGCGGTTAAGACGTTTGAGACACGTGATAAACTATGGCGTTATTAACGTGAGGTATCGTGACCTAATCTTAAATCAAATCCTTACGTCGCTCCACAGCAACACAGCATTCAAAGCATACGACACAGCACAGTCCGTAAACATATTGAATCCGGGTCAGTTGTTACGAAATATTTCTCACGGCTCCTTGTCTTTCAAAACAATACGTTCGGATACCAAGGTCATGGTTGAAACGTTTTGTCAGAACGCAGTCTATTTTAGCTCTGCTCTACTGACAATCATGTGTGAACAAATATATCTCAAAACGCCATATCCTTATATTGCAGAAAATGTGTGTGAACAGGACCTTTATAAGTTAACTATTTTCTTTATCCTGTCATTGGTACAACTTTGACCTTGCGTTAACCTTGACCTAGTTTCAACATTGTCTGACAGTCATTCATCCATGGCGCTGTGCTAGCATTGTCTTTTCCTTAACGTTGCTATAACGTCAACTTTGACGTTATGTCAACCGTAGGAGTCTTCGAACCGTGACATTTTGTCAGCCTTGGCTTTGTGTTAACTGCACAAGCATGTTATTACCCCCAACCCCCACCCCTGCAGATGGGGGTTCGGGAAAATAATACACCAGCTGTTACCCACCGCATGTATCGTAGGAGGCGACTTATGTGGGACCCCTGTAGAGTTGGGGATTTGCTTTTGTGTCCTCTATTTGGGGACACAAAAGCGACTAAAATAAATCTGCTGCGCCCATTGCAATATTTGGGATCTTTATCTTTCTTTCTACTCCTAACTACCTTTTATTTCCTTGCGCCTTGCTTAACGTTCAACATTAAGGGTAATGGCAACAATTGGTTCACCTGTTGTCAGTATAATGTGACCGGACGTAATGCTGTGCTGGGTGCCTTCGGCATGGTATTTCAGTGAGATAGCACTATAAAGTCGGCATCAGATCCGCGCTATCACAAGGAGGCAAGCACATCAACATACCCTGTTTCCTGCATACACACACACATGGAGGCACGTCCTTAAATGACCTTAGTCTGCCGTTTGTAGTCGCCATTACCTTAACACAACAACCGGTTTATTCATTTAGCATTTTCTTTCAATTCACATTCTCGCTCTTTATTACTTTCTCATGTTGCCCTTCCTTCCGCTACCAGCATCATCATCAATATAAAATAGCGAGGTAAATCGAGTCGATCTGGACTGTTGGATTAGAACTCTTGACAATGGGTCGAGTCGTGTTATGTGATTAACAGAGCCTTCCGTGGGATAATGAGGACAATGAAGTCTGCTATGTGTCAGTGGAACTGCCAATAGTTGAAACAGCGATCGGCAACGCTTCTCCGAAATCGGGTCAAATCTTCTTCTGTTTTTAGAAGAAAAATCAATTGTTTCCATTAGAAAAGGGGGATTCTCACAAAGGTCCCCTGTCGAGGCCCTAATTTACTAACAACTGACGAGATCTTGTGAGGGTCGTTTAGTGGAGAAGATGTAATGTGTGTGTGGTGGTGGTGGGGGGGGGGGTAAATGACATAGCACTGTGATAGCTGTGATCGGAGTTATGTCTGGTCCTACTATCGGCTTGGCGGCTCCACGGAGCTCCACTCCAATGGATGCGAAATAATATTATCTCCCCAGCGTCGGCGACACATTTGACAGGTGTTGTCCACAATTACCCAGTATGCTTCAAAAGCCCAGTCATCTTTAAAAGACTTCCGGAGCACGAACAAAAACAATGCTTTACAAACATTACACATAGTATACAGTATATTTTTAACCTACACCTAACTGAACTGTTTCCATGGTTTTCTGTCGGTTATTCCTGAAACCAGACAAGGTAGTGGATGACTGTTCGCCAATCTGACACGTCAGAAATGCGGGGCTGTGGACTTTTAGGTTTTATCGACGATGTCTGGATCCGCTCACAGCTTCTGCCTTGTGCCAATAATGATTATGTCCACAAACTTGACACTCTCACACTTATGTTTTGTCACAACGAGGTCACCGGAAGCCATCCTCGTCCACTCACCCTCTTTGTACTTGACAAACGGAAGTCAATGGAACGAGACACTGACCGGAAGGAATTACTATCAATAGAGACGTCGTAATCAGGAAATGACATGGTACGACCAGGGGCTCGTAATTCGCGTGCGATTGTTCCGATAATCTCTCGACATAATATACTTCAGATTTACACCAATATTATCATAACCTAATAATCTCTAAGACAACCACACTGTATGACAGCCTTTGATTTATATTTGATCATACGTTATTTGTATACCTTTACGTATTGATCGTGGCAAGCTCCTAGCTGCCAAAATAACCACGGGGATGAAACGTCAAACACCACCATCTGAAAATTATCATTTGAAATAACCTAAATTGTATATGTGTTCTGCGAAGAGCTTCATATGAGTTTCAAGTAAATACCAATATTGGAACTGTACACTGTATAGATCGCGGTTAATAGCTAAAGATTTATGTAGAATATGTGTAAATGCTTCTATTGATCAAAGTTAGTAATTATAACGGGAGGTTTATGTGGTCTAAATCATTGTAATATACTTGTCCTTTACGTACGCTGGACCGACGTGGCTATCGCTATAATTAACCAGTATTGGATGTCAGTTTCCCCGGATTTGAAATTGATGACTAACAACAGTTAAATACCATTACTAATTGCCATTAATGCGCGTGAGTAATTATTACAACCATTAGGTATGTGTTCGGACAGATGATGTTTTTCGATATGCAAGGAATTCCGGTCATCCGTTTCATTTCCTAAATGTCTGAATCAGAATTATAACTACAGCTATATGTTACTGAAATCCGGGTGTGGGAGTTGTGACATGCTATATATATGTTTGTAAGTATTTGTGATGCAAGTAATCTAAGTGTTCTGTCGACTCATATACTATATAAAATAGTGTACATGTATGTGTCATCACTATACATTCCGTAGTCAAACAGACTTAGCCGACGCCCCCATAAACTGTATGATATACGTTCTGAGAAGGCCAATTAAATAATACTATTATTAAGTCATCCTAAACGAACAGAAAAAATGCATGAAACTTTAAAGGATTTTCGGCAATTTATATGATTTTTATTGATAGTAAGTAGTTTGATTGTACCAGTAAGATCTCCCGGCGACTGGAATCTTCTAGCTTTTTCTTGACGTGGCGGGCTAATTGCCATGTGTGTTGCTAGCAACAGTACGTGTTACAAAGGGATATACCAATAATAAAGTTTTCAATAAACTCACCTGAATATGTTTAAAATATAGCTCACCTGAATATGTTTAAAATATAGCACTCCATGGTAGGTGTTGTAAGTACATATGAAATTTCAGAAAGATACATCCACTACTTGAGATATAGCGAAAACAAACTTCAAACAGAGCCCCAGCGCTACGCCCCTAGGGGGTCATACCCACCAATTATACAAAATTGAGTCCCCTTGACCCTATGATGCTCCAGACTAAATAAGGATAAAATCCCTTAGTCCCGATGGTCAAAGAAGGATTTTAAAGTTTTTACCTGTATTTCTCCTATTGGGCCCCTCCCTTCTGACCCCTGGGAGACCACACCCACTGCTTATACAAAATTGAGTCAATTTGGCCCAAGGATGCTCCAGACTAAATAAAGATAAAATCCCTTAATCCCGATGGTCAAAGAAGGATTTTAAAGGTTTTACCTGTATTTCTCCTATTGGGCCCCTCCCTTCTGACCCCTGGGAGACCACACCCACTGCTTATACAAAATTGAGTCCATTTTGCCCAAGGATGCTCCAGACTAAATTAGGATAAAATCCCTTAATCCCTATGGTAGAAGAAGGATTTTAAGGGTTTGACCTCTATTTCCCCTATTGGGCCTTGCCTCTTCATACCAATTTTGGACAAAATCCTATTATTCCTACAGAAGAAGAAAGATTTTGAAGAATTTGCTATGGTTCCCCTATCGGGCCCCTCCCTTCTGCCCCCAGGGGGTCACACTCGCTGTTTATACAAAATTAAGTCCTTTTGCCCAAGGATGCTCCAGACTAAATTAGGATAAAATCCCTTAATCCCTATGGTAGAAGAAGGATTATAAAGGTTTTACCTATATTTCCTCTATTGGGCCCCGCCCCTCAGGTCCCAGAGGGGCCACACCCACCGTTTATACAGAATTAGTTCCCCTTTACCCAAGGATGCTCTACACCAAATATGGACCAAATCCTTTCATTCCTACAGAAGAAGAAGGATTTTAAAGAATAATTTGCTAAATTTCCCGTATTGGGCCCCGCCCTTCAGCCCCCAGGGGGGCCATATCCACGGTTTATACAAAATCGGTTCCCCTTCACCAAAGGATGCTTCAGACCAAATATGGAATAAATCCTTTCATTCCTACAGAATAAAAAGGATTTTAAAGAATTTGCTATGTTTCTCCTATTGGGCCCCGCCTCTCAGGCCCCTGGGGGGCCAGACACACGGTTTATACAAAATTGGTTCTCCTTCACCCAAGGATGCTTCAGACCAAATATGGAACAACTCCTTTCATTCCTACAGAAGAAGAGGGATTTTAAAGAATATGCTATATTTCCCCTATTGGGCCCCACCCTCAGCCCCCATGGTGGTCATATCCACGGTTTATACAAAATCGGTTCCCCTTCACCAAAGGATGCTTCAGACCAAATATGGAATAAATCCTATCTTTCCTACAGAAGAAGAAGGATTTTAAAGAATTTGCTATATTTCCCCTATTGGGCCCCGCCCTCAGCCCCCAAGGGGCCAAACCAACCATTTAAACAAAATTTGTTCCCCTTCCCCCAAATTTGGTCAAAACCTGCTCAGTCGTTCATGACGAGTAGCGATTTTTAGGAAAGTTGACGGACGGACGGACGACGGACGGCCGACGAACGGATGGATGACGGACGATGGACGTTGTGGTATGGCATACATGTAAGCTAACCATGGTCCTTCGGACCAGGTGAGCTAAACACTGTTTATGCTGAAGAAGCTCTTGTTAACATGATAGTTTGTCCGCGTCATGTTAACACGATAGTGTGTCCACGTCAGGTTAACACGATAGTTTGTCCGCGTCAGGTTAACACGATAGTTTGTCCGCGTCAGATAAACACGATAGTTTGTCCGCGTCAGGTACACTAGATAGTGTATCCGCGTCAGGTTAACACGATAGTTTGTCCGCGTCAGGTTAAAACGATAGTTTGTCCGCGTCAGGTTAACACGAGACTTTGTCCGCGTCAGATAAACACGATAGTTTGTCCGCTTCAGGTTAACACGATAGTTTGTCCGCGTCAGGTTAACACGATAGTTTGTCCGCGTCAGGTAAACACGATAGTTTGTCCGCGCCAGGTTAACACGATCGTTTGTCCGCGTCAGGTTAACACGATAGTTTGTCTGCGTCAGGTAAACACGATATTTTGGCCGCGTCAGGTTAACACGATAGTTTGTCCGCGTCAGGTTAACATGATAGTTTGTCCGCGTCAGGTAAACACGATAGTTTCTCCGCGCCAGGTTAACACGATCGTTTGTCCGTGTCAGGTTAACACGATAGTTTGTCTGCGTCGGGTAAACACGATATTTTGGCCGCGTCAGGTTAACACGATAGTTTGTCCGTGTCAGGTTAACACGACAGTTTGTCCACGTCAGGTAAACATGATCGTTTGTCTGCGTCAGGTTAACACGATAGTTTGTCCGCGTCAGGTAAACATGATAGTTTGTCCGCGTCAGGTTAACACGATAGTTTGTCCGTGTCAGGTTAACACGACAGTTTGTCCATGTCAGGTAAACATGATCGTTTGTCTGCGTCAGGTTAACGCGATAGTTTGTCCGCGTCAGGTAAACATGATAGTTTGTCCGCATCAGATTAACACGATAGTTTGTCCGCGTCGGGTTAACATGATAGTTTGTCCGCGTCAGGTAAACACGATAGTTTGTCCGCGTCATGTTAACACGATAGTTTGTCTGCGTCAGGTAAACATGATAGTTTGTCCGCGTCAGGTTTACCCGATGGTTTGTCCGCGTCAGGTTAACACGATAGTTTGTCCGCGCCAGGATAACACGATAGTTTGTCCGCGTCAGGTTAGCACGATAGTTTGTCCGTGTCAGGTTAACACGATAGTTTGTCCGCGTCAGATTAACACGATAGTTTGTCTGCGTCAGGTAAACATGGTAGTTTGTCCGCGTCAGGTTAACACGATAGTTTGTCCGCGTCAGGTAAACATTTTAGTTTTTCCGCGTCAGGTAAACATGATAGTTTGTTCGCGTCAGGTTAACACGATAGTTTGTCCGCGTCAGGTTAAACAGTTTTGGAACAGTATATGTATGTGAAATTAAACAAGCCGTGGGAGGGAGACAGTAGGCAAGTCGTCACTTATCCGTTTTAACAAATTACTTCCCGTCAATCAAATTTCGCATTTCTTTGGGAGGAAGGGTGATTGTGGGCTTTGTTAATAAATAGTTAGATATGTTTAGAAGGAAAGGATTTATTATCGTTCCTTTCGAAAACATAATTCCAGTAGAAGATGCATGAGTTAAGATAAATACAGGAGTGAGGCGACCAACAGCACTTAGTGTAGAGACCCCAGCCAGGGCTATCGACCGGGGTTACTATCGGGAACACCAAGTATAATTTACTTCGGACATTGGTAATAACTTGTAAATACTCTACGTGATAAGTACATGTAGATATCGCCGATCTTAATAGGTACAGTGTATGGTTGGTAAATTTCGTGTGTGCTTTATAAATATGTCTGATTGTCTAACATTGGTAAATGATGTATGGCTGGTAAATATGATTGATAAATATCGGATATGATTTGTAAATATCGTGTGTGATTTGTTAATATCGTGTGTGATTTGTTAATATCGTGTGTGATTTGTATAAAAGTTCATTTAAGCATTGAACTGTTTCTAGCGCAGTATGAGTTGTTTGCTTGCAAAGCTGTGTCATTCAATTAGATCATAAATACCATACAAAAACAGTTCAATACTTACGTTTTTCTCTTCCTCTTATGTTCTTTTTTAACTTATAATTTATATTTAAAATTAAAAATGTCCGCCTTATCGACAGTCGACACAATTTCGTTCAATAATTGTCGCGTGCTGATTGGCAAACAAAGTAGTACTTTGAAATTTTAACAAAAACACTTCAATTTTATTCCACAATTCAGTATCAATACAATTGCGTATGATATGTCTATAGTGTGATTTAAGTTTATCAATAGAAATCTGAGCTGAAAGTTAGATTTTAAATTGTTCCGATTTTTCCCCGGAACAAACTTCGCGCAAGGATAAATATAGTGAACACCGTGAATCCGACCTTGACCTCCACGAGGGAGTTATTTTTGGAAGTTGATTCGAAAGTTTCTCTTTGCTCATTTTGTGAAGAATCCAGACGTGAATTTATTTGTTGATTGTATGGGAATCTGACTACAGTCGGTAGATTCTATAACAGCCTCGTTATTTGACATGTCGTGATCAGAAACTGGGGAAACCGTGGCTGCGAGACGCGTGGAACTGATATCGTTTGAAGTGAGTGATCTTGCGACGGGGCAAAGGGGTTCGTTACAAATGTCTGAAATGTTTATGTGTGCTGTGACTCATATCATTAGGTCTGTAATATATGTGTCAGTAGGTCTATAGAATATGTGTATTTCAGACATTTGTAACGAACCTCTGTTGATCAGTGCAATGTTTCCGACGATATTTCTGTTAAATTGCATGAGTGTTATTTTTTTCCCATTGGCGGCATTGCCATTGGTGATTTACATTGGGTATTGTAGTTCCGGTCAGTGTTGTTTCAATACGCTAAGAATTCACAGCTTTCAAAGAGGCTATATAGTGACAATGCCATGAAAATGTAAATATATAGCATTCGTTGTGTTATATTAACCTTAATACAGTCCATTCCTAACAACATGTGAAACTGTATAGGGAAAATGATGTGTGACTATAAACACTGTATGTAATCGGTAAATATTTTGCCTTGTTTAAAAAGGCTGTTATTCCTGGTTACCCCATGTTGGGTATATTTTTCTTAGACGCATATCCCAGATAGTGTTAACCTGTTTTTCCCCCCCGAGTCAGTTGCACAGTAAAACACAGATTATAGGTATTAGGGGGCAGTGATGTAATATATGTTAACGGTGCGCCAGCTAACTCGTATTGATCTGGTTTCCACAAACATTTCTTTGTGCGTGTATAAGTAGATATATAAAACACCACAGCTGCTAAAATATCAAACAAATCCCCGTGTTGATAGCACCGAGAGTGTAAACTTACTGTTCTCAGTAGGGCTACACGTCAAAGCTATTAAAATAAAACTTTTTTTCTCATTACAAACGACAGTGTGTCATTTTACGACACATGTACCTTCTACTACAAGTGTTTACCATGTGCATCGACCAGACACGTGTACTTTGTTCGGCCCTGTACCATGTACATTGAACTAACGTGTCTTGTTCGTCTGACTAGCACGTGCGTTTTTACAGCCCTGTACCATGTACATTGAACTAACGTGTCTTGTTCGTCTGACTAGCACGTGCGTTTTTACAGCCCTGTACCATCGTACCATCACGAGTATATTTCATTACAACACCTGCAAGGAGACGTGTTTTTAACAAGCTTCTTTTACACACTTCTATTTTTTGATAAACACGTTTCTTTTTTACTAAACGGCGCTTAAAACAACACCGGGAATAAACTGCCTATTTCTATGATAAACATATGACAAAAAATACACTTGACACCGGAAGTCCGCTGGCATCCGGAAGTTTCTCTCATGTTTTCACGGAGTTCAACTATTCTACTTTTTAACTCGTCTAAATTCGGCAGAATCCGTGATTCAGCCGAGCTTAGATGATTGACACTTTTTTAATAAATGCATTGAAGTCGTATCACTGCATGTACTTGGTGTTCTGCTGGACTAATGAATTCAATTTTACGTACATAAATCCTATTGGAGGCCGGAGAAGTTAAACTCATACTATAGGAGGTATAGTAATTACGGAGAAAATAAAGACTGCTATAGTTCCGGAATTTACCTATTTTTCAATTACATGATACAAAATTACGGAGATCTTGATTGAATGTTTGTAAACTACACAAATATACCAGGTTTGTTCCTGATAATTGTCATGATGTCTGATCATTAAAACAAATTTACCAGCTTCCGCACATTCATAATTTCAAAAGTTAAAGGAAATTGTTCATGAAATTCCCGAATGTTCATGAAGCTGTCGACTGTTCATTAAGTAACTGACATGTTTAGAGAGTCATGGCTAGTTCGTCGAACACTCGGTTCGGTTTACCTCTATTATCCAACCTTTGTTTTCTTCCTTTCTGGCTCTGTGGTGATACAGTGTATACAGTACAAATCTATTATGTCGCTTTAAAGAAGATTCTCACTAAAACAAAGTTACCGCGCGGTGATGTTAATATAATCATACGCGTATTACCATAGCGTTATGTTTTGTCAGACATTTGCTGATGAACTGGTCCTTGTCATGACTACGGTCGGTAGACATTTCCTGTCGTGAGTGCTGTTACAGTGCTGTTATAGTGACGTTACGTGGCCATGTGACCATGTCCAGCGGTATATATACAATTCAGGGATTTTCTATGGAATCTCGAGAACCGGACACAATCTGCACCAGACAACGTTGATAGTATAACAGTAATGACACCAGAACACACCGTCACATGTCGTTAGTCTGGATTGGATTTGATACCGAGATTTTCTTCCTGAAACTGGGGATGGAACAAATCTCACTACTGACCATGAACTGACCATGACCTGACATAAAACCAAAAGATGAAATACTCACACAGTATCTCAAACACCTCAATAAATCTAACACAATATTCCGCGCACCTTTATTTTGTTGCGTCTATTTCGGGAATGCTATAGTCTATGCAAATGTAGAGATGAGTACACCATTTCCTGAAACTATCTTCCCAGACGAGTTCATCCATTGCCTGGTAAGAACTTTCAGGATCAAACTTACGAGTCTCCGTTAAAATTAGAGGCATAACAACTACATTGTATATTGGGAGGGGAGGGGGGGGGGGGGGGGGGGGGGGGGGCGTGCAAGGTCAGCGTGGAAGAACTCTATTTAGCGTTTCTCATGTGGTCAAGTAACCGTCCGGACATTGAAAACACATGGAACACTGGACGTGAAATCACGAATCTGTCCTTGATCGTATTGGTGTTATATAGCGGCACGCGACATCCATATTTTAATCTTCATCACACGCAACGTGTATTTTCTTCGTCGCCTCTTGTGAAATAATACGTCATAATGCCCGGTTTCGAAATCCCCGCATGCATAATTATGCACGTGATAGCTAATCATTGTCATTGGTTAAATCCAGCGGGTTGTGTTAAGTGTGCACGTCCTGTTGTGTTAGGAGAGGTGTCAACGTCAGCTTCCATACAGATCACAGCCCCGCTGTCTTAGATAGAAAACAGTTTTTGTCTGGCTAAGCATGTGTAAGCCAAAGAAGGGATGCTGGGGTTCTAGTGAAACACGTGACACAGCCTACAACAGATCCCTAGGTATCCATCCGCATTTACACTAACCAGTAAAACACGTGTCATATGTAAACCACGTGACACATCCCACCAAATACTTCACTCGGATGTATAATCAACCGTGAAAAAAGTGACATGTAAATCACGTGACATATGTAAAACAGAAGAACTCATTGAATGATTTTTGGGAAAGTGATGATTGTATATCATACATGCTTTGCTTTGTTTCTGGTAAAAAGCAGACATAAACAAAATCATCCTTAAAAAGTCGAGCGAACAAAACAGATATATATAGGATCTTAGAGGAGTTTTCATTTCATATGAGCTTTTATGAAACGAGTCTTAGGAGTTTTTATTTTTGCGAGCCTTAGCGAGTTGAAATTAAAACTTCGAGACGAGTTTCATAAAAGCTCATATGAAATTAAAACAAATTTAAGATACTTTTTATCACATAACTCAGAAAACTTATATTTTGACAGGTTTTAAAGCCAAAATGTAGAGGGCTTAATCAAACGGAGACAGCCATTTTGTTGCGCTATTCACAATTGATGACGTCACGTCATTGTCCATATAATGACGTTACAATCGATTTCTGACTGCCACAGCCAATGAAAAACGCTCCAGAGTACAAATATAATACACTAGTGACATATGTATAAATATTACACGGGCGAATTCGCTAAATAATAGGCCGATTATGTGATAAAAGATAGTCTACGAGTGTTTCAATAAATGGCGCCCTCACAAACTTCCATATCACCACTGAATTATTTGAACATTGTGTTCTTCACGCAGGCCGAGTTTTTGTCCAAAACGCCATAAGGCATGTTATACATTTACATGTTATACATTTACATGTTATACATATGTTATACATATGTTATACATTTACATGTTATACATTTACATGTTATACATATGTTATACATATGTTATACATTTACATGTTATACATTTACATGTTATACATATGTTATACATATGTTATACATTTACATGTTATACATTTACATGTTATACATATGTTATACATATGTTATACATTTACATGTTATACATTTACATGTTATACATATGTTATACATATGTTATACATTTACATGTTATACATTTACATGTTATACATATGTTATACATATGTTATACATTTACATGTTATACATTTACATGTTATACATATGTTATACATATGTTATACATTTACATGTTATACATTTACATGTTATACATTTACGTGTTATACATTTACGTGTTATACATTTACATGCCATAGAATTGTGTCTGATACATGGACTAATGTATATTTCAATATGTCCATGTGTAGCAATGCCATCGTACGTACGATTGCTTTTGAGTGAGGAGACAGGGAGGTTTCGGAAGTGGTCAGTTAGGAATGCGTAGGAGAGTACGGATCCCAGGAAGAGGAGTCAAATAGGGATGTGTCGGAAAGAGGAGTCAAATAGGGATGTGTCGGAAAGAGGAGTCAAATAGGGATGTGTCGGAAAGAGGAGTCAAATAGGGATGTGTCGGAAAGAGGAGTCAAATAGGGATGTGTCGGAAAGAGGAGTCAAATAGGGATGTGTCGGAAAGAGGAGTCAAATAGGGATGTGTCGGAAAGAGGAGTCAAATAGGGATGTGTCGGAAAGAGGAGTCAAATAGGGATGTGTCGGAAAGAGGAGTCAAATAGGGATGTGTCGGAAAGAGGAGTCAAATAGGGATGTGTCGGAAAGAGGAGTCAAATAGGGATGTGTCGGAAAGAGGAGTCAAATAGGGATGTGTCGGAAAGAGGAGTCAAATAGGGATGTGTCGGAAAGAGGAAATAGGTTGGTACTTTGTCCACGTCTTCCTGGTTTGGAACTAATCCACAGTTTGCCCTGAGCAAATTATTACTTACAGAGTCGCCAATGTTCATGGAAACGCATTTTCTTAGTTTTTAACAAACGTACCTATTCTCATGATAGACACATTTCCATAGGAAAAGTGAATGTGCGAAGGACCTTCTTTGAAATAAACATTCTTGGGTATTTATGAAACATATCTTTTCCAGTAGAAAATGTTTTCCACGAAATCGTATAGGTGTCAGGGTCGACACGAGTATCGTTATATAACTACCGATTACGTTATCTCGTTAGGTCGGGCGTGTACCTTACCACCATAAGCATTTAGGGGAATGGCAACAACTCGTTCACCAGTTGCCAGTATAATGTGACCGGGCGGAATGCTGTGCTGGGTGCCTTCGGCATGGCATTTCAGTGAGATAGCACTATAAAGTCGGCATCAGATCCGCGCTATCACATTGTACCCTGTCTCATACATACATACACGCAAGCACGCATACACTACACACATAGAGGCACGTCCTTAAATGACCTTAGCTGTTAATAGGACGGTAATCATACGTATAATACTAGTAGTGACACGATCTTAGCATAACGACACATTCGGATCATACAAAATGTATTATACGAGTTAATTTTATTTGCGTAACCAAACTTTTAAATACGTTTAACAGTAAGTTTCATCAAAGTTTTTTGCTAATTTTTCTAAATTCTCGTTAGAATCAAGTGCACGCAGCAAATCCAACCCCTTGTAATTGTCATTGACGGAAATGACAAAGCGCATCGTGGACGAGCAGCCTTATCCGTGGTCGCCGCTGTAAGTCCATACACATTTAATGCATTTATTAGCTAAAATGACCCGTTTTGGGAGGGGAAGCTACACAAAATGATTAAAAACAAATCCAAGATAAATGAATATGAACAATAAGCATAAAGACGAGTCACTACCTTTAAGTCAAGTCGTCCCGCTATAAGTCAATGTCCCGTAGTAAGTCGTGTCAATACACGTAAGTCAAGTCGTCCCGCTATAAGTCAATTCGTCCCGTAGCAAGTCGTGTCAATACGCTGTAAGTTAAGTCGTTCGCTTTAAGCCGGACCAATACATTGTAGGTCGAGCCGTCCCGTAGAAAGACGAGTGAGTCAATACAATGTAAGTCAAGTCGTTCGCCATAAGTCGAGTCGAAATACTGTTGGTCGCGTTGACCCGATGTAGGTCGAGTCATTACACTATCAGTCGAGTCGACCCGGTGTAAGTCGAGTTAACTAACTGTAAGTCGAGTCGACGCGGTGTAAGTCGTCTATTCGATATCTTCCAAGCTTGTTTCCTACGTCACGTGAGAACAGTGTACACGCATTGCCCTTCTATGATACCCCAAATACACGTGCACGCTAATTAGAAACTCTTATCTTTTTGAAAGTTTATTTTTAGTTCTTCTATTTTAACTCGTTCTAAAATATAAAAAAAAAAATTATACCTTATCTCGTCAAGATTATCATTCCATCGGTTTTTAATCAACTAACGCATTTTTATTTAACATGAATACCACGCGCGGGCTGATGTGTATGCACCGCCTGCTCCCTAACACAAACAATGCTCGCAAGATACAGTAGTTAGGTTGGTGGAAAAGGTCTGTTTCAGGGTGATCTAGGGAAAAAAATACTATGTTATCAAACTCTTCTGATTTCAACTCATCAATGTCTCTAGTATGATAGAAAAAAAGTCCTGAAAGATTCCCTTTGGGGAAAAAATTGATGGCATTTTTAAATTTGGCCTATTTTTCACCGTTTTTCGCCAAAAATGAAGAACGAGAATATATCGGTTAGATGAAAGAAAATTCAAATTTTTTGATATTTTCTTTGATATTAGAGTGCTACAAATATGTTAATTTATAACACATAACTCTATATCCTACTTTGACAAAATTAATTGGCTCTGGTATTGGCATCATATTTCAAAATCCAAGATGGCTGACAATATCCGGATGAAAAAAGAAAACAAAACATGGTACAAGCGTACTTCGGCCTGGTACAGGTATATTATGATAGTCTTCAACTATCGGAAATGTGTTTGTGCATAACCTCAAACGATGCAGAACTAATTTGCTAGGGAACCCGGGGGTGACATGAGAAGGGCTAACAGCGCAGAGAGTGAGGATGCCAGCTCAACAGCCAAACGTTTACGATCTAGTCTTGCCTCCGCGGCCACTAGATCTATACAATCGTTCAGTCTTGTTATGACCCATGTGCCCAATAGTCATCACGTTTGCTACATTGTTTCAAAATAGCTGTTCTGAATCCAAGGAATGCTACTTCTGACACTGACTCTCTGTCCGGATGTCTGGGGTCAACAACTGCATCTTTACCACAGAGAAAGCGATCACTCTTCCAATCGAACGGTCCAAGACTAGATCGTAAACGTTTGGCTGTTGAGCTGGCATCCTCACTCTCTGCACTGTTAGCCCTTCTCATGTCACCCCCGGGTTCCCTAGTATAATATGTTCTGCATCGTTTGAGGTTATGCACAAACACTTTTCCGATAGGTGAAGACTGTGACTTTTTAAGTAGATATTAGCAAATCATTGTCCCCTCGCAGACTACTGACACGAATGAGAGTATCAAGTCCTTTCTTGTGAACCTTTTGTTTGTCATCCCCCAAAGCATCACGCCAAATCACACAACATCCCTCATGCAGACCACCAGGCACATGAGGGAAATTGTAATTTTGGACGTGCTGACCATCCATTATTGTATATCAAGTCCTGAAAAACCAGAAATGAAGGCATCAGTATATGACAAAGACGAGAGAGTTATATTAGACACTCTTTTTTTTTTGCGAAAAGGGGCTTATCATGACGTTTAATAATATTGTTACAAATATTACAAAAAAAATAATACATATAATCATTAATCATTAATAAAAAAATAAAAAATAAAAAAAACGTGAACAATTCTTGCTGCAAAACCGCTGCTTTTCAATGAAATTCCACTTTTTCCATAAATCCAGATTATGGTTATACTGCATACTATCTGCAATGTTACATAGTAATTACAACAAGTTTATATGTGCTTTTAATACACAATATACATCTTCAGTTAAATTAAATGACGTACTGCATGCCATCTTGGATTTTGAAATATGATGCCAATACCAGAGCCAATTAATTTTGTTAAAGTAGGATATAGAGTTATGTGTAATAAATTAACATATTTGCAGCACTCTTGTATCAAAGAAAATATCAAAGATCTGAATTTTCTTTCATCTAACCGATATATATATATATAGGGCGGGAATCAGGAGCGTAATTATTAGCGCCATATCCTAATGATGTCACACTTGACAACAAGGCTGCGCGCCATTTTAAATGGGATACTCAACGCAATTCCGACGTTTTCTGCTGTTTTCTTGTATTATTGCTTATAGAAATTTTATCAATTGTATATTTATGTAAATACTTAAGTGTGTGTACCAAACATTTACCATAACAACCACTTATTCTACCGTAGCTTCATTTGAATCTGAACAAAAAATGTGTTGCCTTTGAATGCAGCGAATAGAAGATACCGTTATGATTGGTAAATACCAAAAAGTGATATTTGTCACAGTGTGAAAGATATCAGTTTTATCAAGTTGATAGGATCCGATATTTCACTGTCAAGAATGTAATAAATTCTCGTTCTTCATTTTTGGCGAAAAAAGGTGAAAAATAGGCCAAATTTAAAAATGGCCTCAATTTTTTTCCCCACAGGGAATCTTTCAGGACTTTTTTTCTATCATACAAGAGACATTGATGAGTTGAAATCAGAAGAGTTTGATAACATAGTAATTTTCCCCCTAGGTTCGACCTATTCCACTGACCTTAGTGGCATGTCGGTGTCAATGGGTTGTTGCTCAGCGCCCCCTATAGACAATAGTGATGTGTATTATACACGTTATCCCGTCTCCCATCAAACGACACGGCCTCACCAAAGTATGTCTTGAATGCTGTACCAGAAACCCAAGGAACAAATAATTCGTGCTCCGTTAAAGTATTTGCTCTTTTTTCTGAATAGGTGTGCCAAGTACATAGCCGCTTGCATGTGTTTGTGTGATGTTCCGGGATATTTAGATGTATTTTGAAGGAGAACAACAATTATTTTTAAGATGGTATGTACCATTGGGTATTTTTAAAATCGCGTCTCATAAATTCAATAAACAGCACTGGAAAACATTTCACTGAGTAATCTACACGAAACGGTCGGCATAATCACACTTCAAACCTTAACACTTTGAACATAACACTTCCGAAATATCATGTTTAAAGTCCAAAGTTCAAATTCTGAAGTGCGATTATATATATCGCTCCATGTACATTCGCTATGCCACTTTGCGTTGTGTTTTAAGAACCTGAATGTATTTCTTCGAATAGTTCTCGGCATTTTAGTATTGCCTCGTTTTTACGTTTTCTTCCCTCATCTTTATAATCCTCATGGTAATTCAATATCATCTTAGGCGTAGAAACTCCATATATATACTATGATAGAACAACAACTTAATGACTATCGTTTGTTTAATATCAAATTGACAGACATATCCTAAATAATCCCGATACAGCAGTCCAAACACAGATAATGGCTGACAATTAAAGATGATATCCATACATAAATCACGTTCCGTTTATTTCGATGCAAATCGTCCACATCATGTTTATATTGGCAGAAATCGTATGAATTGTAGCGCTCAAGTTCCAATCCAGCGATAAAACAGCGGAGATATCGCTGTCTGATTATAATGTAAATAAAGCGCATCATTAATATAGATTGTTTTTCAATAATGATATGTGTATACATATATCTGAATTTCAGCACCAATAATGTGATACACGTGATACCAGTATTTATTGATATTAGAGGTACACTTATAGGTCTGGTGGCGGTACAATACTACATTATATAGCTATAGGGTTAGAAAGTATGCATGTTTTGGTTAAATACATTAAAAGAAACCACTAAAAGAGAGAGAAGGACGGTACACCTAGGATTGCCGAAGTGATATACTAAGGATTACTTACATATAGCGTGATATTTTCTTTATCATGATGTTACATTTAGTATTGGTCGCGAGTTCATGTGAACAGATATAACGTTCTTATTGTAATCGTCTCGCCCCGCATTAGCACACGTCAGCCCGACACTAACACACCATCGCACCACAGCTCCAGACTAACGCACCACTGCGTCACAACCCAAAACTAACGCACCACAGCCCCACACTAACGCACCACCGCACCACAGCCCCAGACTAACGCACCACAGCCCCACACTAACGCACCATCGCACCACAGCCCACACTAACACACCACCGCACCACAGCCCCAGACTAACGCACCACAGCCCCACACTAACGCACTACCGCACCACAGCCCCAGAATAACGCACCACCGCATCACAGCCCCACACTAACACACCACCGCACAACAGCCCCCCACTAACACACCACCGCACAACAGCCCCACACTAACGCACCACAGCCCCACACTAACGCACCACAGCCCCACACTAACGCACCACCGCACCACAGCCCCAGACCAACGCACCACAGCCCGACACTAACGCACCTCAGCCCATACTAACACACCACCGCCCCAGACTAACGCATCACCGCGTCACAACCCCACACTAACGCACCACAGCCCCACCCTAACGCACCACCGCACCACAGCCCCAGACTAACGCACCACCGCATCACAGTCCCACAATAACACACCACCGCATCACCGCCCCACACTAACACACCACCGCACCACAGCCCCAGACTAACGCACCACAGCCCCTCACTAACACACCAACGCACCAGAGCCCCACACTAACACACCAACGCACCAGAGCCCCACACTAACACACCACAGCATCACAGCCCCACACTAACACACCACCGCACAACAGCCCCACACTAACGCACCACAGCCCCACATTAACGCACCACCGCACCACAGCCCCAGACTAACGCACCACAGCCCGACACTAACGCACCTCAGCCCATACTAATACACCACCGCCTCAGACTAACGCATCACCGCGTCACAACCCCACACTAACGCACCACAGCCCCACCCTAACGCACCACCGCACCACAGCCCCAGATTAACGCACCACCGCATCACAGTCCCACAATAACACAACACCGCACCACAGTCCCACACTAACGCACCACTGCATCACAGCCCCACACTAACACACCACCGCACCACCGCCCCACACTAACACACCACCGCAACACAGCCCCAGACTAACGCATCACTGCATCACTGCATCACAGCCCCACACTAACACACCACCGCATCACCGCCCCACACTAACACACCACCGCACCACAGCCCCAGACTAACGCACCACCGCATCACAGCCCCTCACTAACACACCAACGCACCAGAACCCCACACTAACACACCACCGCACCACAGCCCCAGACTAACGCACCACCGCATCACAGACCCACACTAACACACCACCGCACCACAGCCCCACAATAACACACCACCGCACCACAGTCACAAACTAACACACCGACGCACCACAGTCACAGACTAACGTACCGCCGCGTCACAACTCCACACTAACGCACCACCGCATCACAGCCCCACACTAACACACCGACGCACCACAGTCACAGACTAACGTACCACCGCATCACAGCCCCACACCAACACACCAGGGCCCCATACTAACGCACTACCGCACTACCGCGTCACAGCCCCAGACTAGCGCACCACTGCACCACAATCCCACATTATCGCACCAACGCGTCTTAGCCCCATAATAACGCGACGCCGCTTCGCAACACGACGTTATTGCACACACCGCGTAACAACCCCACGTTACCCTGCAACTACGTTACAGTTCTACATTACCACGCCACCGATTTGCAGCACGTTTTTATCTCATGCACCGCGTCAAAACACAACGTTACCGCTAAACCGCATCGCAACACAACACTCTAAGCTCATCGCGAAAAGGCACATTCGCGTCACAACCCCAAACGTTTGATCCCATGAAACTGGTGTTAGGGTCCTGTATGTCATAGTGACTATATATAACTATTTACTTATGACAACCAATTCTTTTGAGAGGTGTTGTTTATTACCGCTTAAAACACTGATGATTACCTCCTCAAACATACCACTGTTATTGAGAGGTGTTGTTTATTACCGCCTAAAACATACTGGTGTTATTGAGAGATGTTGTTAATTACCGCCTAAAACATACCCGTGTTATTGAGAGGTGTTGTTTATTACCGCCTAAAACATACCAGGGTTATTGAGAGATGTTGTTTATTACCGCCTAAACATACCGGTGTTATTGAGAGGAGTTGTTTATTACCGCCTAAAACATACTAGTGTTATTGAGAGGTGTTGTTTATTACCGAATAAAACACTGATGATTACCTCCTCAAACATACCACTGTTATTGAGAGGTGTTGTTTATTACCGCCTAAAACATACTAGTGTTATTGAGAGGTGTTGTTTATTACCGAATAAAACACTGATGATTACCTCCTCAAACATACCACTGTTATTGAGAGGTGTTGTTTATTACCGCCTAAACCATACCAGTGTTATTGAGAGGGGTTGTTTATTACCGCCTAAAACATACCAGTGTTCTTGAGAGGAGTTGTTTATTACCGCCTAAAACATACTAGTGTTATTGAGAGGTGTTGTTTATTATCGCCTAAAACATACCAGTGTTATTGAGAGATGTTGTTTATTACCGCCTAAACATACCGGTGTTATTGAGAGGAGTTGTTTATTACCGCCTAAAACATACTAGTGTTCTTGAGAGGTGTTGTTTATTACCGCCTAAAACGTACCAGTGTTATTGAGAGATGTTGTTACTTACCGCCTAAAACATACTGGTGTTATTGAGAGGAGTTGTTTATTACCGCATAAAATATACTAGTGTTATTGAGAGGTGTTGTTTATTACCGCATAAAACGTACCAGTGTTATTGAGAGGTGTTGTTAATTACCGCCTAAAACATACTGGTGTTATTGAGAGATGTTGTTAATTACCGCCTAAAACATACCAGTGTAATTGAGAGATGTTGTTTATTACCTCCTAAACATGCCAGTGTTATTGAGAGGTGTTGTTTATTACCGC
Organism: Mizuhopecten yessoensis; assembly: GCF_002113885.1. NCBI lineage: Eukaryota > Metazoa > Mollusca > Bivalvia > Pectinida > Pectinidae > Mizuhopecten > Mizuhopecten yessoensis. Next base: position 162,075 of record NW_018405816.1, read on the forward strand.
CCAAAACATACCAGTGTTATTGAGAGGTGTTGTTCATTACCGCCTAAAACATACCAGTGTTATTGAGAGGTTTTGTTTATTACCGCCTAAAACATACCAGTGTTATTGAGAGGTTTTGTTTATTACCGCCTAAAACATACCAGTGTTATTGAGAGGAGTTGTTTATTACCGCATAAAATATACTAGTGTTATTGAGAGGTGTTGTTTATTACCGAATAAAACACTGATGATTACCTCCTCAAACATACCACTGTTATTGAGAGGTGTTGTTTATTACCGCCTTAAACATACCAGTGTTATTGAGAGATGTTGTTTATTTCCGCCTAAAACATACCAGTGTTATTGAGAGATGTTGTTACTTACCGCCTAAAACATACCAGTGTTATTGAGAGGTGTTGTTCATTACCGCCTAAAACATACCAGTGTTATTGAGAGGTGTTGTTCATTACCGCCTAAAACATACAACCGTTATTGAGAGGTGTTGTTTATTACCGCCTAAAACATACTAGTGTTCTTGAGAGGTGTTGTTTATTACCGCCTAAAACATACTAGTGTTCTTGAGAGGTGTTGTTTATTACCGCCTAAAACGTACCAGTGTTATTGAGAGATGTTGTTACTTACCGCCTAAAACATACTGGTGTTATTGAGAGGTGATGTTAATTACCGCCTAAAACATACCAGTGTTATTTAGAGATGTTGTTTATTACCTCCTAAACATACCAGTGTTATTGAGAGGTGTTGTTCATTACCGCCTAAAACATACAACCGTTATTGAGAGGTGTTGTTTATTACCGCCTAAACATACCAGTGTTATTGAGAGGAGTTGTTTATTACCGCATAAAATATACTAGTGTTATTGAGAGGTGTTGTTTATTACCGCCTAAAACATACCAGTGTTATTGAGAGGTGTTGTTTATTACCGCCTAAAACATACCAGTGTTATTGAGAGGTGTTGTTTATTACCGCCTAAAACATACCAGTGTTATTGAGAGGTGTTGTTTATTACCGCCTAAAACATACCAGTGTTATTGAGAGGTGTTGTTTATTACCGCCTAAAACATACCAGTGTTATTGAGAGGTGTTGTTTATTACCGCCTAAAACATACCAGTGTTATTGAGAGGTGTTGTTTATTACCGCCTAAAACATACCAGTGTTATTGAGAGGTGTTGTTTATTACCGCCTAAAACATACCAGTGTTATTGAGAGGTGTTGTTTATTACCGCCTAAAACATACCAGTGTTATTGAGAGGTGTTGTTTATTACCGCCTAAAACATACCAGTGTTATTGAGAGGTGTTGTTTATTACCGCCTAAAACATACCAGTGTTATTGAGAGGTGTTGTTTATTACCGCCTAAAACATACCAGTGTTATTGAGAGGTGTTGTTTATTACCGCCTAAAACATACCAGTGTTATTGAGAGGTGTTGTTTATTACCGCCTAAAACATACCAGTGTTATTGAGAGGTGTTGTTTATTACCGCCTAAAACATACCAGTGTTATTGAGAGGTGTTGTTTATTACCGCCTAAAACATACCAGTGTTATTGAGAGGTGTTGTTTATTACCGCCTAAAACATACCAGTGTTATTGAGAGGTGTTGTTTATTACCGCCTAAAACATACCAGTGTTATTGAGAGGTGTTGTTTATTACCGCCTAAAACATACCAGTGTTATTGAGAGGTGTTGTTTATTACCGCCTAAAACATACCAGTGTTATTGAGAGGTGTTGTTTATTACCGCCTAAAACATACCAGTGTTATTGAGAGGTGTTGTTTATTACCGCCTAAAACATACCAGTGTTATTGAGAGGTGTTGTTTATTACCGCCTAAAACATACCAGTGTTATTGAGAGGTGTTGTTTATTACCGCCTAAAACATACCAGTGTTATTGAGAGGTGTTGTTTATTACCGCCTAAAACATACCAGTGTTATTGAGAGGTGTTGTTTATTACCGCCTAAAACATACCAGTGTTATTGAGAGGTGTTGTTTATTACCGCCTAAAACATACCAGTGTTATTGAGAGGTGTTGTTTATTACCGCCTAAAACATACCAGTGTTATTGAGAGGTGTTGTTTATTACCGCCTAAAACATACCAGTGTTATTGAGAGGTGTTGTTTATTACCGCCTAAAACATACCAGTGTTATTGAGAGGTGTTGTTTATTACCGCCTTAAACATACCAGTGTTATTGAGAGGTGTTGTTTATTACCGCCTAAAACATACTAGTGTTATTGAGAGGTGTTGTTTATTACCGCCTAAAACATACCAGTGTTATTGAGAGGAGTTGTTAATTACCGCCTAAAACATACCAGTGTTATTAAGAGGAGTTGTTTATTGCCGCCTAAAACATACCAGTGTTATTGAGAGGAGTTGTTTATTACCGCCTAAAACATACCAGTGTTATTGAGATGTGTTGTTTATTACCGCCTTAAACATATCAGTGTTATTGAGAGGTGTTATTTGTAACCGCCTAAAACATACCAGTGTTATTGAGATGTGTTGTTTATTACCGCCTAAAACATACCAGTGTTATTGAGAGGTGTTATTTGTAACCGCCTAAAACATACCAGTGTTATTGAGAGATGTTGTTTATTACCGCCTAAAATATACCAGTGTTATTAATAGGTGTTGTTTATTACCGCCTAAAACATATCAGTGTTATTGAGAGGTGTTGTTTATTACCGCCTAAAACGTACCAGTGTTTGATTGAGAAATATCGTATTTTACTGCCTTAAACGAGGCAATGTTATTCAGACGAGGTTATCGCCTTAACGAAACCCAATAATAGACAACGGAGATCGGTTTTATAGAGGAAGGCTATGCCCTCTTTTAA
>NW_018405816.1:166475-184554 GCF_002113885.1 Mizuhopecten yessoensis
AGAGGTGTTGTTTATTACCGCCTAAAACATACCAGTGTTATTGAGAGGAGTTGTTAATTACCGCCTAAAACATACCAGTGTTATTAAGAGGAGTTGTTTATTGCCGCCTAAAACATACCAGTGTTATTGAGAGGAGTTGTTTATTACCGCCTAAAACATACCAGTGTTATTGAGATGTGTTGTTTATTACCGCCTTAAACATATCAGTGTTATTGAGAGGTGTTATTTGTAACCGCCTAAAACATACCAGTGTTATTGAGATGTGTTGTTTATTACCGCCTAAAACATACCAGTGTTATTGAGAGGTGTTATTTGTAACCGCCTAAAACATACCAGTGTTATTGAGAGATGTTGTTTATTACCGCCTAAAATATACCAGTGTTATTAATAGGTGTTGTTTATTACCGCCTAAAACATATCAGTGTTATTGAGAGGTGTTGTTTATTACCGCCTAAAATATACCAGTGTTATTGAGAGATGTTGTTTATTACCGCCTAAAACGTACAAGTGTTTGATTGAGAAATATCGTATTTTACTGCCTTAAACGAGGAAATGTTATTCAGACGAGGTTATCGCCTTAACGAACCCAATAATAGACAACGGAGATCGGTTTTATAGAGGAAGGCTATGCCCTCTTTTAATAAGGATTTCAAATCTGTCAAATCATCGCATTCTCTTACACAAATAATAAACATTTCATTGCAAAACTGACAGGGAAACAGTAGCATGGGAAGCACTATAACTGCAAGAGGGAAACAAAGAAAACAGAAAACATAGAGACAACCAAAAACGGACACAAAGAGCATTGTTAAGTGTGCATGGCGCTGAAGGACGCACATAGAAGCACGGGCAATACGTATAAATTTTGTACTTTTCCACAAGTAGCACTGCGCTTTGGCGTTCGATAAATATGCAGTAAATACAGAAAATCAAAACTTACGAACACTTAAAGGATTTGATTACCGAAAACAGAGGCTATCACACGAACCTCGCCTGACACAAGATGTCTATGCTTAGAAGCACGTGTCTGTGATATTGTTGAGTGGAACATTACCGAGACACAGTCTCGGGCTAAAACTCGATCGAAGCCAAAGACTTAATACTGAAATTCGTAATCTATCTTTTATAATTCTGACAGCGCTCCGAGAAGAGAGCTTTCTCGATTTCGGTTTTATTCTCGTCTATTAAAGAGCGCGTCGTTATCTGGAGGAACAGCATTATAAATGCAATGGAGGTGAGAAAGTCCAACGTGTATTGGCATTCGTTATAGACACGTGCAATGTAAACGGGCATTAAGTAGTGATCCCGAGGCCAACGATCGCATTGTTACTTCTGACACAGTCCAAATTCAGTAAATTTGAATTAAAACTTTTATTAAAATTAATGTATTCCCAATCACAATCCAACTCAACACAATCGATCTGTAGTGGATGAACTAACCCTTAATCTTAAGAGACAGGGTCCGATAACAATAAATTTAGAATAAAACGATGTTTTAAGCTGTAAACATTTATAGCATTGATAATTTTATACTGATATGTCGGTTGCTATAAAACCTTGACCTTGTGTTTATATATAAACTTGACCTTGTGTTTATATATAAACTTGACCTTATGTTTATATATAAGCTTTGCAATGTGTTTATATGTAAGCTTGGCCTTGTGTTTATATATAAGATTGACCTTATGTTTATATATAACCTTGACCTTATGTTTATATATAATCCTGACATTGTGTTTATATATAAGCTTGACCTTGTGTTTGTATATAACCTTGACCTTAAGTTTATATATAAGATTGACCTTATGTTTATATATAATCCTGACCTTGTGTTTATATATAAGCTTGACCCTTCTATGTTTGTATATAACCTTGACCTTATGTTTATATATAATCTGACCTTGTGTTTATATATAAGCTTGACCCTTCTATGTTTGTATATAACCTTGACCTTATGTTTATATATAATACTGACCTTGTGTTTATATATAAGCTTGACTTTGAGTTTGTATATAACCTTGACATTGTGTTGCACTTAACCTTGACCCTTTTTTTGTGTATATATCTCTGATGTTTGTGATAAACGGTCTAGTGTGACATTTAAGGATTAAGGGTGTATGAAGCTTAGTAGAAGTAAATGATGTCACTGGCCGGGTTACAGGACAATGTAACGGTCTTAGATTCAATAATATTCAAATTCAATATTGTTTTGTTTATTACGTTGAAATTGTTATTACATAGCTTTAATTCGTTTTATTTTACGATTACGTTAATTTTGTTTCATATTCAAAAATGCTAAAGCCTTGTACACAGTTTTGTTATATATCTGCTATGGTATGTTATACATCACACTACCATGGAACACTTCAGTGGACGGGTTACGTATTATTTCACTGGTAGAGGAACATGCCTTATACATTACAGGTGGCACTCCTAATGTACTGTATCACCATCTGACCTCTAATAGGTAACACATGTCATAACTACTTACACTTCGCTTATTGTTAAAATACAAACACTTTCGTTTTTTGAACCACTTAAGTTGCCACGTACATCAATGAATGGTGTGGACAGAAAAAGAAGAAAATACCTTTGACTTGTTTTCCAGACAACATTATTTGCATGTACCAGGTAGAAGTAGAATATTTTGAAATGGATGTCAGAAGATCCAAAAAGGAAGACATCATGGGAAAATGCAGATGGTTTTCGTTACAGACAGTACATATAGAGATGTCCGTTATAGACAATACATATATAGATGTCCGTTATAGACAGTACAGATAGAGATGTTCGTTACAGACAGTACAGATGATGTTCGTTATAGACAGTACAGATATAGAGATGTCCGTTATAGACAGTACAGATATAGAGATGTCCGTTATAGACAATACATATATAGATGTCCGTTATAGACAGTACAGATAGAGATGTCCGTTATAGAGAGTGCATATGTTGTTCGTTATAGTCAGTACAGATAGAGATGTCCGTTATAGACAGGGCAGATAGATTTTTCCTTTATAAACAGTACAGATATAGAGGTCCGTTATAGACAGTACAGATAGAGATGTCCGTTATAGACAGTGCGTATGAAGTTGACTATTATAGACAGCACATAAGATGGCCGTTATAGACAATACAGATGGAGATGTCCGTTATAGACAATACAGATGGAGATGTCCGTTATAGACAGTACAGATGTAGATGTCCGTTATAGACAGTACATGAGATGGTTGTAGGTCTTGTGTACTTGTTGTATCAGGGATATGTACCAGATCATCAGCACGCATGGTGGTATTTAAATAGATGTACGAAACTAATATGTTATATAACTGGGCAATCTTCACTAGTACAAAAAATAGAGGTACGAAACTAATACGTTATATAACTGGGCGCTCTTCACTAGAACAAAAATAGATGTTATATAACTAGGCACTCTTCACTAGAACAAAAATAGAGGTACGAAACTAATACGTTATATAACTGGGCACTCTTCACAAGAACAAAAATAGATGTACGAAACTAATACGTTATATAACTGGGCACTCTTCACTGAACAAAAATAGATGTACGAAACTAATACGTTTTATAGTTGGAACCTTGGTTGTATTTCAAACAGCCGCTAGTTCTATCCTAAAGAAGTGTAAACAAACCTGTCGACAGATTTAGCTGTCTTGTAAACAAACACATGACAGTTTTAGCAGTAACGTAATGTAAACAAATCTGTCGCAAGTTGTAGCGATTACGTAAACAGAACTGTTGACAGTTGTAGGGATTACGTAAACAGAACTGTTGACAGTTGTGGCGATTACGTAAACAGACCTGCTGACAGTTGTAAGGATTACGTAAACTGAACTGTTGACAGTTGTGGCGATTAAGTAAACAGTCCTGTTGACAGTTGTAAGGATTACGTACACAGAACTGTTGATAGTTGTAAGGATTCCGTAAACAGAACTGTTGACAGTTGTAAGGATTCCGTAAACAGAACTGTTGACAGTTGTAGCGATTACGTAAACAGACCTGTTGACAGGTGTAAGGATTACGTAAACAGAACTGTTGAAAGTTGTAGGGATTACGTAAACAGAACTGTTCACAGTTGTAGGGATTACGTAAACAGAGCTGTTGACAGTTGTAAGGATTACGTAACCAGAACTGTTGACAGTTGTAGGGATAACGTAAACAGAACTGTTGACAGTTGTAAGGATTACGTAAACAGAACTGTTGACAGTTGTGGCGATTACGTAAACAGACCTGTTGACAGTTGTAAGGATTACGTAAACAGAACTGTTGACAGTTGTAGGGATTACGTAAACAAAACTTTTGACAGTTGTAGGGATTACGTAGTTACGAGTTAGTTCAAATGACAAATTCTATTTTGAAAATAATGTAATAGAAATTGTTGATAGTTTTAATTATCTTGGTGTCACGCTATACTTTAATGGTAAGTTTACTAAAACTCAACTTAATATAGCTGAACAAGGACGTAAATGTATGTATAAGATTTTGAAAATATGCAATAACTTAGCTTTAAATGTTGAATCAAAACTTAATGTGTTTGATGTCTACGTATCGCCTGTCCTTAATTACAGCTGTGAAGTGTGGGGTTTTAGCTTGGCTGATCAGATAGAAAAATTACACATTGACTTTTTAAAAAGAATCTTGTATGTTAAAAAGAATACCCCTACGTTTATGTTATACTCTGAACTTGGTCGTTTACCTCTGCAAATTACCTGGAAACTAAGAATAATTAAATATTGGTTAAAATTAACCAAGACTAATAATTGTATTCTAAAGTCATTGTATGACGACATGATTGTTTGTAATCATAATAGCTGTAACTGGCGGTGCCAAGTTAAAAACTTACTAATGTCTACAGGTTTTGGTGATGTTTGGTTAAATCAAAATGTTGTTAACGAAAAAGTATTTTTACATAATTTCAAACAACGTCTCACTGACAACTTTCTTCAATCAATGAACGAGTTTGTGGAAAACTCTTCTAAATGTTATCTGTACAAATTCTTGCTTGACTCGTTTACCTTACAATATTATTTAACAAAATCAATTCCTGTCGTTTATCTTAGGCTTATTTCCAAGTTTCGAATGTCATCCCATCGTTTACGCATAGAAGAAGGCAGATATTGTAATACCCCAAGGGCCCATAGAATTTGTCTACATTGTAACCAAAATCAAATAGAAGATGAATTTCATTTCATTTTAATTTGTCCTCTATACGCAACTTTACGTAAAAAATTTATCAAAAAATATTATTGGAACCGTCCGTCGTCCTATAAACTTGTACAGTTGCTAGCAGTTCGTAATAGGAAAGAACTTTGTCATTTAGGTAAATATTTACAATCAAGTTTACTATTACGCTCGACATAATGTGCATTGTTTAATTATCATGTGCATGCTTTTTCTTTTTATCTCCAGATAAAAACTGATTACTTCTTACTTCATTTGATTGAGATTCTTCCAATCTTTCAATCATGTACATTACTTCAATTAATCATCTCATTAATATTTTTCTTTTGTCATTTGTATTCTCATGTGCGTACAACTGTCCGCCATCTATCAAATCAGCTTGTCTTGTACAATGTAGATTATGTTACATGTTATTCAATATTTGTGTAATGTTTTCGACACCCTTATTGTACATGTACACATTAATTACTCTGTATTATGCTGTAATGCTTATGGGCCGTAAGGCTGAAAGTGAATAAACAATACAATACGTAAACAAAGCTTTTGACAGTTGAAGGGATTACGTACACAAATGTGACGCCAGTTTGGGTGGTCCAGTCCCCCGATCGGACGTGAAAAGGTTGGGGTCACCTGCCCGAACACGTTGGTTTTCTCCGGGTACTCCGGTTTTCTCCCACACTAAGATCCCCCACGCGCTGACATCCAGGCCAACAAGAGTAATTAATTTAAGTTGAAATAACTTGTTTCATAATTGTTGTAAAATAAAAAGTTTATATAATTTATGTCGCCAGTTATAGCAGTTACGTCATGTCGGCAGTTGTAAAATAACTTAGTGTTACCAATATATTTGTTACATTTTGTATGAAGTGTAAATAGGTTTCGATGAGACATCATCAACGATCCATCTATGACAATGCGATACTAACGAGTATCTTACTGTAAACTGTATAGCGCCCGACATCGACCACCAGTGACTGGGACAATGATTTTATCCGAATATGGGACACCTTGATAGCTCCAATAAAAAAATATATATGAATCATTACTTTGACATGCCCATCATATTAATGTATTTTAAGGTCAATTAAGATTCTTGCTCGTGTAATTGCCTGCTAATCAATTACTTTTATTTAAACAAACGTGTGCAAGTAGTTTGTACAGTCACAACTGTTTCATAATTATAGTTTCATATAAAAAAACTCCTCATTAAATAGCCGTTTAAAGTTATTGACTGGGCATGGTTACAAAGGTAGTTCCTTTTATGTAATAAAAATATAATAATTTAGTTGTTTAATAACAATAATTTGAAACATCAATTTTTATTGACACAGTACCAAATACGTTTTGTTTCAATAATGTGAAATATATCAACCTAACCCGTTATCCAGTAATGCTGTGATCACGCCTATCATGCCGCGGTGGTCCTCCCCAGTGCTCAGTATCAGTACCATCCATCAGTCCGCCATACTCAGCCTCACACCAGTCATTCCTCGCCATCAAATTGGGCGTGTCATTCATGTGTTCTGTAGGCCAAGGTTTAGCCGCCAATCACACAGATGATCTGAGATCACGCGCGGCCCGGTGCCTGGTTACGGAGACTGGCTCCAGCCGCTGAATCAAGACGTGGCGGGAAAATGAGGCTGGCGTCACAGCTTGAGTAAATCACTAACCCAACCCGCTAATCCATATTTGCATATTCAAATGTTTTATAAATGCAGTTAGTGAGGGTAAAATTACACCCCGAGGCACATCATGGTAAAAGGTGCCGTCGCGCCGAACAAAGGGGAAGTGAGAGGGGAGGGGGATGAGAAGGGGGGTGCTATGATTTAATGAGGAGTCCTCATTAATATGATAGGACGGTTGTTTATCTCAAACTGCAATTGAACTCATATTAATGGGTGTTAATATTATCAGCTATGTTTTGCTGCATCATATATTTTTTTATTTAATTTCAACGAAAAGCACATTTGATGATTACGATATTAAGACAAAACGTTCAAAATGACCGATATTTTTTTGGTCATGGAAGAATCCCGTTAGTCCCGTACTAGGTGAGAATCACGGTGACGATTATGAATGGTCTTATTTTATCTCGAGTCGTGGAACGTGTATTATTACTGCCGGGTTCTCCGGTCTCGTGTAGACGTGACGAACCAGAGTCATTTACGTCGACTTTAACAAATAAGTTAGTAAGTAACTGATAATCTTGACATGAATGTGTTACGAAACGATTGCGTCCCACACATTAGCTGACAATGTCGGAAGTGTTGCTGGCTAACAAAGGTTTTGCAGTCTGGGTAATTGCTATTTTGTTACATTAATTATATATGAAATGTGATAATGGTTCAATTTATTGATGAATCTATTTAAGTTGTTCATGTATTTTTTTTAAGTAGTTGAGGTAATCCAACAGCTATGATAAACACCCATACACGTTTTCTTTGTGTCTCCTATCACTTCCGTTGACAACTCTTCAACACGTGTCAGCGCCAAAATGAAACTGAGACAGAAAAACTTCTCACCACCCGTGATTTACGTTATCACAAACAATTTAATCTGATCTGACTCGCTAACACTAAATAACGGTTGCTTACAGGACAAAAAACTGCGTATATGTTAAACAGACTCTGTAACCCATCCGAGCTGTTTGTAAACAGCTCAGTAATCACTGGGGCGAGAGCGTAAACATTGCGCATTCGGGCATCAACCGATTACAAACACTTCTTTTGCCTACAGTATCCGACGATCTCAACGTGTGGCATCTATAATCGTTATGTAACGTTTTAAAGTATATAGAAAATGAAATATTAATTTAGATAACGTTTTCAGTAGCGAAATAAAACACCGTCATTGCTTCAGTGTTGCGCTTGGTCACCCATGTGAGAAGGCCATCACCCAAGGTCAAGTGAGACCATTCAGATTCTGCTCAACGATAACATCCTTTAAACATCTCACAAATTGTGTATCTGTTCGATTCCCACATCGTCTTGACCCGGGATTATAAATACAGGGTATTAGACCCGAGTCTCGACTAATTATTGATTATGGCAGAAAGGTCAAAAATCAATGACCGCTTAAACCAGACTAGAGGATATATCGGCAGATCGGCGATGATGGAGGTGGAGATGAGGGAGGTGGAGATGATGGAGGTGGAGGGAGGTGGAGATGATGGAGGTGGAGATGATGGAGATGATGGAGGTGGAGATGATGGAGGTGGAGATGATGGAGGAATGCAACGAGACAATAAAACAATAAGCTGCCAAAAGTAGAACAGGAAATGAGAACGGTGTCTGCGGTGTCGGGGCCCCCAGCCTCCGTGAGTTGGTATATCGGGCCCCGAGTCTCAGCGTTGGTGTGTAGGGGCCCCGAGTCTCAGTGTTGGTGTGTCGGGGCCCCCAGCCTCCGTGAGTTGGTGTGTCGGGCCCCGAGTTTCAGTGATGGTGTGTCGGGGCCCAGAGTCTCCGTGAGTTGGTATATCGGGCCCCGAGTCTCAGTGTTGGTGTGTAGGGGCCCCAAGTCTCAGTGTTGGTGTGTCGGCGCCCACAGCCTCCGTGAGTTGGTGTATTGGGCCCCGAGTCTCAGTGTTGGTGTGTCGGGGCCCCCAGCCTCCGTGAGTTGGTGTGTCGGGCCCCGAGTTTCAGTGATGGTGTGTCGGGGCCCAGGGTCTCCGTGAGGTGGTATATTGGGCCCCGAGTCTCAGGGTTTATGTGTAGGGGCCCCAAGTCTCAGTGATGGTGTGTCGGGGCCCACAGCCTCCGTGTTGGTGTGTCGGGCCCACAGCCTCCGTGTTGGTGTGTTGGGGCCCACAGCATCCGTGGTGGTGTGTCGGGCCAACAGCCTCCGTGTTGGTGTGTCGGGGCCCACAGCCTCCGTGTTGGTGTGTCGGGGCCCACAGCCTCCGTGTTGCTGTGTGTACGCTTGCGGAATTCAATTGTTCAATTGTTTAAGCACCGTCACAGTAAAACATCAGTTTTACACCGAGTCACACAAATAATCTAATTTTAGACATTCATAAGCTGTTCTGGTTCTGCATACAGCATTATTGAACCTACAACTAAATATGATGGTATCTCTTACGTAATTAAATATTTGCTTCACATTCCAGGAGAGAGACATTGGCAGGCGGCTACAGGTTGGAGTCATAAACACAAGCCGAAAACTTGCCGGTGGAGTTTATTAAAGATGATCCACGAGTAACTGTTGTTGGACAAAGGTTGTGGGTGATATAGAAATAACGATTAACACGCTCATGATGCAGTAATGGTAAGAGATGGGCAAGTACCTCTGACTCGTAATTAATCTAGATATTTGGTCCCTGTTCACTTTATCTAGATCATTAGTCCCTGGTCACTATATCTAGATCATTAGTCCTGGTCACTATATCTAGATCATTAGTCCCTGGTCACTATATTTAGATCATTAGTCCCTGGTCACTATATCTAGATCATAAGTCCCTGGTCATTATATCTAGATCATTAGTCCCTGGTCACTATATCTAAATCATTAGTTCCTGGTCACTATATCTAGATCATTAGTTCCTGGTCACTATATCTAGATCATTAGTCTCTGGTCACTATATCTAGATAATTAGTCCCTGGTCACTATATCTAGATAATTCGTCCCTGGTCACTATATCTAGATCATTAGCCCCTGGTCCCTATATCTAGATAATCAGTCCCTGGTCACTATATCTAGATCATTAGTGCCTGGTCACTATATCTAGATCATTAGCCCCTGGTCCCTATATCTAGATAATCAGTCCCTGGTCACTATATCTAGATCCTTAGTCCCTGGTCACTATATCTAGATAATTAGTCACTGGTTACTATATCTAGATCATTAGTCCCTGGGCACTATATCTAGATCAATAGTCCCTGGTCACTATATCTAGATAATTCGTCCCTGGTCACTATATCTAGATCAATAGTCCCTGGTCACTATATCTAGATAATTCGTCCCTGGTCACTATATCTAGATCATTAGTCGCTGGTCACTTTATCTAGATAATTAGTTCCTGGTCACTATTTCTAGATCATTAGTCCCTGGTCACTGTATCTAGATCATTAGTCCCGGGTCACTATATCTAGATCATTAGTCCTGGTCACTATATCTAGATCATTACTTCCTGTTCACTATATCTAGATCATTAGTTCCTGGTCACTATATTTAGATCATTAGTACTGGTCACTATATCTAGATCATTAGTGCCTGGTCACTATATCTAGATCATTAGTCCTGGTCAATATATCTAGATCATTAGTCCCTGGTTACAATATCTAGATCATTAGTCTCTGGTCACTATATCTAGATAATTAGTCCCTGGTCAGTATATCTAGTTCAATAGTCCCTGGTTACAATATCTAGATCATTAGTCTCTGGTCACTATATCTAGATAATTAGTCCCTGGTCACTATATCTAGATCATTAGTCCCAGGTCACTATATCTAGATCATTAGTCCCTGGTCACTATATCTAGGTAATTAGTTCCTGGTCACTATATCCAGATAATTAGTCCTTGGTCAGTGGTCAATATATATACAATCACAAACTCAGTAGTCCCTGGTCACTCAAACCTTAAAAATAGTTCCCTTATCACGTGGTTACTCGACTGTCACCACGTGGTGTTCTGGTGATGTTACTGTAGTAACCTAGATTTCTGCACAAACTAATACCTGTAAGTATGTTCCGTCTGCTTTCAGCAAGATCGTCAACTCGAAAAAACTTCTGAAAGCAAAGCAGGCAGAAAGTTCGTTGTTATATTATAACAGGAGCGAAAAAGATCATTATCAAAAATGATAGAAAAAAATAAAATGGAAATCTCGTAAACTCACCTTTCGTACTTTCATTTCTTCCAGTGGAATCTCGTATACGAAAATATAAGAAAGTAATAAGACATCTTTAACCTGGATAACTGACACTAGGGTTATAAGTCATTGTGTCCGGACTAACGAGACTCTGCTGTAGATATATTTGTATTAAAACACCCATCAATGACTAATTTATCTTACGTTTTTACTCCAGTTGAGTTTACAGTTGTAATCGATGATCTGTGAAGAAGTTCCAGTGTGCAAGTTATGTATGCACGTGCACAGTGCTATTTAATGCATGTAGGGCGCGTGACGCCTGACCCGGATGGAGGATGTTGACGTTTGCCACCTTCCCCCTGACCCGCAGCAGAATAGGTACATTTGTACGTCATCTATACAAATACTCATCATAGCTGCCTTTTAATTCTCGGGGACGACTTAATATTAATTCTGCAATGATTTTATCACAGTGCCATCGTTATCTATATTCCTAGCTGTTTGTAACTAGTAAGTGGATGTAGACCACGAAAATCTAACAAAACCTCAGACCCATATCCTTTGGGGTTTATTGCGGAGTTATTTTGTACACAAAAAGTCTCAAATACAACCAATTGAGTTTTACTGCCCTGACAGAAGTTTTCTACAGTCCTGTAATGTCAATGGGTGACTCCCTAGTAATACATGTACAGGGTTTAGTGTAATAACGTACTGAAAAGTATCCCAATAACCTATTCACGTGCGACCTCGCGCGCCAAGCATCCCGTCTGTGGTATATATACACACAAGGGTGGCTCCCTCTGCCAACAAGGCCACGGGTCAAAGCCTACGCCAGATCAATCCTTGTTCGAGACAGGCGAACATCGTAGGTTGTTTGTAATGTAGACGATACCTAATGTTCACTACTACAGTAACGACATGTACACGTATTAGACTGCACATTCCTTTTCCATTAGGAGCAAATAGATCAATTGTAATTTTTAAAACAATTGTGCTTATAATGATTGCTAAACTTGTCACTAACGGGCATAACTTGTCCTGGTATTGATTCGTTCGGAGTTAACTGCTCTACCGCCAAGGACCTTTGATTTCTATAATATAATTGGTAGATTTTTGTTGTCGTTCTAACAAAATTAAAAGTGTAATATATAGCGTCTTAAACTGTGACGTCATAATAGGGTTGCACAGCAACAAACAATGACGTTGCTCCGATAGGCGGTTGCGCAGTTGAATTATGGAGTTGGCTATGCATGTAGTGTAAACGGCAAAAAACACTATTTTGATCCATTTTAATTGTTAGTTCTTTAAAAAAAAGATTCGCGAAATTAAGATTTCGGGACTGAAAACCAACGTAAAAACTAATGTAAAACAGTCAAACAGTTTGAACATCGGTTGTTTGTTTCGTACCCTGATAATTGTCCAAATAGTTTCTTTCGGTGCTTAAATAAAGTTGTATACAATACAGTCTGGTTAACCGCAGTATCCGGATTATACATGGGATCAGTCTAGACAGATAGAATGTATTTATTGATATTTGGCGGGGGGACGTGATCATTATCACAAAATACGATTACTAAGTTAAGGATTAACTTGAATATCTTTTTCATGTAATGGAGATTTAACACAAAAAAACCGGAGTGTACTCTAAATAAACCGCGAAGCAGTTTATGCTGAGAGTACACTTGGGTTTTTTGTGTTATAGCTCCATAACATGAAAAATATATTCAAATTAATCCTTATCATTTAATCTACTATACACAATCCCTGTGGAAATCCACTTGTATTGATGGACTCTTTTCTCTTAGAAATTATTGCGTTGCTGTATCAGCCAATCAAAAGCGACGTTACAAATGGCGACGTCATTTCCTTACGTTATGTGCTGATAACATAATTTTTTAAGCCAATGAAAATGCTTGATACAAGCGGGATTAAATTATTTAATGAATGACCAAGATTTTGTTTTGGTATATACCGTATATACCAAAACAAAATCTTGGGCATTCTTTATAATTTAGTTTTAAAAAAGTAGACAAACACGTTGTAAATGCACAGTTAAAGATTTTAAGTTTAAAAAGTAGTTCCGTCATCAGTTGTTTTTCTTTTTAGGTATATACGATATATACTAAAAAAAATATTATGGGGGAGATAGGCAAAATTAAATTATTAGCTTATAGCTATGATATTCTTTCTTTGGATCACGACGACAAAATGTCGATCCGATAATAATGTGATCGGTTAGCGGTTACGTACGTGTACAACTGTAACAGGTCATATTTTCCAAATGATCCTGGAAGGAAGGAACTGTAATCGGGGCGAGGTGTTTCGAATGGGTAGGGTGTCGAACCCACGACTACAGGTAAGGGGTCTAATGCTCTATGGGTTAAATTTAAGCGCCATTTCCTCCTCCTCTAACAAGAGGCCAGAGGGGTTACCACTGTGTTAGTATCATCGTGTGGATAGCCGACATCCCGTGAGCTGTTGTTATTATCATCGTGTGGATAGCCGACATCCCGTGAGCTGTTGTTAGTATCATCGTGTGGATATCCGACTTCCCGTGAGCTGTTGTTATTATCATCGTGTGGATAGCCGACATCCCGTGAGCTGTTGTTATTATCATCGTGTGGATAGCCGACATCCCGTGAGCTGTTGTTATTATCATCGTGTGGATAGCCGACATCCCGTGAGCTGTTGTTATTATCATCGTGTGGATAGCCGACATCCCGTGAGCTGTTGTTATTATCATCGTGTGGATAGCCGACATCCCGTGAGCTGTTGTTATTATCATCGTGTGGATAGCCGACATCCCGTGAGCTGTTGTTATTATCATCGTGTGGATAGCCGACATCCCGTGAGCTGTTGTTATTATCATCGTGTGGATAGCCGACATCCCGTGAGCTGTTGTTATTATCATCGTGTGGATAGCCGACATCCCGTGAGCTGTTGTTATTATCATCGTGTGGATAGCCGACATCCCGTGAGCTGTTGTTATTATCATCGTGTGGATAGCCGACATCCCGTGAGCTGTTGTTATTATCATCGTGTGGATAGCCGACATCCCGTGAGCTGTTGTTATTATCATCGTGTGGATAGCCGACATCCCGTGAGCTGTTGTTATTATCATCGTGTGGATAGCCGACATCCCGTGAGCTGTTGTTATTATCATCGTGTGGATAGCCGACATCCCGTGAGCTGTTGTTATTATCATCGTGTTGATAGCCGACATCCCGTGAGCTGTTGTTAGTATCATCGTGTGGATATCCGACTTCCCGTGAGCTGTTGTAAAGACGTAAAACCCAGATGAAACAAAACCAACATATGGTTCAGATGACTAACAAATACAGACCGTTTAAAGAAAGAACTCGTAATGGGAGGTCTCGAGCTGTTCCGTGTGATGAATGTATATTTCTTGATAAACAGTACTGAAGAAATCGTCCTATCATTTCCAATATTTTCAAATCCAACGGGTATCAATTTTTTCTTCCATCAGTTTAAAGAACTAATTCAGCGAACAGAATAAATGTGATTCTAATTTAAATTGATCGCTGATCATAGAACGTTTGTGTTTCCGTGTATTGTTATACCTAGAACGTTTGTGTTTCCGTGTATTGTTATACCTAGAACGTTTGTGTTTCCGTGTATTGTTATACCTAGAACGTTTGTGTTTCCGTGTATTGTTATACCTAGAACGTTTGTGTTTCCGTGTATTGTTATACCTAGAACGTTTGTGTTTCCGTGTATTGTTATACCTAGAACGTTTGTGTTTCCGTGTATTGTTATACCTAGAACGTTTGTGTTTCCGTGTATTGTTATACCTAGAACGTTTGTGTTTCCGTGTATTGTTATACCTAGAACGTTTGTGTTTCCGTGTATTGTTATACCTAGAACGTTTGTGTTTCCGTGTATTGTTATACCTAGAACGTTTGTGTTTCCGTGTATTGTTATACCTAGAACGTTTGTGTTTCCGTACATTGTTATACCTAGAACGTTTGTGTTTCCGTACATTGTTATACATAGAACGTTTGTGTTTCCGTACATTGTTATACCTAGAACGTTTGTGTTTCCGTGTATTGTTATACTTAGATTGTTTGTGTTTCCGTGTATTGTTATACCTAAAACGTTTGTGTTTCCGTGTATCATATAACGTTTGTGTTTCCGTGTATTGTTATACCTAGCACGTTTGTGTTTCCGTGTATTGTTATAACTAGATTGTTTGTGTTTCCGGTGTATTGTTATACCTAGAACGTTTGTGTTTCCATATATTGTTAAACCTAGAACGTTTGTTCCGTGTATTGTTATACCTAGAACGTTTGTTGTGTTTCCGTGTATTGTTATACTTAGATTGTTTGTGTTTCCGTATACTGTTATACCTAGAACGTTTGTGTTTCCGTATATTGTTATACCTAGATCGTTTGTGTTTCCGTGTATTGTTATACTTAGATCGTTTGTGTTTCCGTGTATTGTTATACTTAGATTGTTTGTGTTTCCGTGTATTGTTATACCTAGAACATTTGTGTTTCCGTACATTGTTATACTTAGATTGTTTGTGTTTCCGTGTATTGTTATACCTAGAACATTTGTGTTTCCGTACATTGTTATACTTAGATTGTTTGTGTTTCCGTATACTGTTATACCTAGAACGTTTGTGTTTCCGTGTATCCTATAACGTTTGTGTTTCCGTGTATCATGTAACGTTTGTGTTGCCGTACATTGTTATACCTAGAACGTTTGTGTTTCCGTGTATCGTTATACCTAGAACGTTTGTGTTTCCGTACATTGTTATACAAAGAACGTTTGTGTTTCCGTACATTGTTATACATAGAACGTTTGTGTTTCCGTACATTGTTATACAAAGAACGTTTGTGTTTCCGTACATTGTTATACAAAGAACGTTTGTGTTTCCGTACATTGTTATACAAAGAACGTTTGTGTTTCCGTACATTGTTATACAAAGAACGTTTGTGTTTCCGTACATTGTTATACAAAGAACGTTTGTGTTTCCGTACATTGTTATACAAAGAACGTTTGTGTTTCCGTACATTGTTATACATAGAACGTTTGTGTTTCCGTACATTGTTATACAAAGAACGTTTGTGTTTCCGTACATTGTTATACATAGAACGTTTGTGTTTCCGTGTATTGTTATACCTAGAACGATTGTGTTTCCGTGTATTGTTATACCTAGAACGATTGTGTTTCCGTGTATTGTTATACCTAGAACGATTGTGTTTCCGTGTATTGTTATACCTAGAACGATTGTGTTTCCGTGTATTGTTATACCTAGAACGTTTGTGTTTCCGTTCATTGTTATACCTAGAACGTTTGTGTTTCCGTACATTGTTATACAAAGAACGTTTGTGTTTCCGTACATTGTTATACATAGAACGTTTGTGTTTCCGTGTATTTTTATACCTAGAACGTTTGTGTTTCCGTGTATCGTTATACCTAGAACGTTTGTGTTTCCGTACATTGTTATACAAAGAACGTTTGTGTTTCCGTACATTGTTATACAAAGAACGTTTGTGTTTCCGTACATTGTTATACATAGAACGTTTGTGTTTCCGTGTATTTTTATACCTAGAACGTTTGTGTTTCCGTGTATCCTATAACGTTTGTGTTTCCGTGTATCATGTAACGTTTGTGTTGCCGTACATTGTTATACCTAGAACGTTTGTGTTTCCGTGTATTGTTATAACTAGATTGTTTGTGTTTCCGTATACTGTTATACCTAAATTGTTTGTGTTTCCGTATATTGTTATACCTAGAACGTTTGTGTTTCCGTGTATGTTATACCTAGAACGTTTGTGTTTCCGTGTATTGTTATACCTAGAACGTTTGTGTTCCAGTGTATTGTTATACCTAGAACGTTTGTGTTTCCATGTATCAAATAACGTTTGTGTTTCCGTGTATGTTATACCTAGAACGTTTGTGTTTCCGTGTATTGGTATACCTAGAACGTTTGTGTTCCAGTGTATTGTTATACCTAGAACGTTTGTGTTCCAGTGTATTGTTATACCTAGAACGTTTGTGTTCCAGTGTATTGTTATACCTAGAACGTTTGAGTTTCCATGTATCAAATAACGTTTGTGTTTCCGTGTATGTTATACCTAGAACGTTTGTGTTTCCGTGTATCATGTAACGTTTGTGTTTCCGTACATTGTTATACCTAGAACGTTTGTGTTTCCGTACATTGTTATACCTAGAACGTTTGTGTTTCCGTGTATTGTTATAACTAGATTGTTTGTGTTTCCGTATACTGTTATACCTAGAACGTTTGTGTTTCCGTGTATTGGTATACCTAGAACGTTTGTGTTCCAGTGTATTGTTATACCTAGAACGTTTGTGTTCCAGTGTATTGTTATACCTAGAACGTTTGAGTTTCCATGTATCAAATAACGTTTGTGTTTCCGTGTATGTTATACCTAGAACGTTTGTGTTTCCATGTATCAAATAACGTTTGTGTTTCCGTGTATCCTAGAACGTTTGTGTTTCCGTGTATTGTTATACCTGGATTGTTTGTGTTTCCGTATAATGCTATACCTAGAGCGTTTGTGTTTCCGTGTATTGTTATACCTAGAGCGTTTGTGTTTCCGTGTATTGTTATACCTAGAAAATTTGTGTTTCCGTACATTGTTATACCTAGAACGTTTGTGTTTCCATGTATCAAATAACGTTTGTGTTTCCGTGTATCCTAGAACGTTTGTGTTTCCGTGTATTGTTATTCCTAGAACGTTTGTGTTTCCGTGTATTGTTATACCTAGATTGTTTGTGTTTCCGTATAATGCTATACCTAGAACATTTGTGTTTCCGTACATTGTTATACTTAGATTGTTTGTGTTTCCGTATACTGTTATACCTAGAACGTTTGTGTTTCCGTATATTGTTCAACTTAGATTGTTTGTGTTTCCGCATACTGTTATACCTAGAACGTTTGTGTTTCCGTATATTGTTATACCTAGAACGTTTGTGTTTCCGTACATTGTTATACCTAGAACGTTTGTGTTTCCGTGTAATGTTATACCTAGAACGTTTGTGTTTCCGTGTATTGTTATACCTAGAACGTTTGTGTTTCCGTGTAT